>NC_080378.1:90713959-90800066 GCF_014773155.1 Arachis stenosperma
GGTTTATCAAGGACTTTTCGAAAATTGCAAAACCTTTAAGTACCTCTAGCTGCTAACACGCCATTTTTGTTTGACACACAGTGTTTGCAGGCATTTGAGACCCTGAAAGCTAAGCTGGTCACAGCACCATTCATCTCTGCACACCCCAGATTGGACATTACCATTTGAATTATGTGTGATGCCAGTGATCATGCCATTGTGCAGTGTTGGGACAGAGGCATAACAAACTTCTGCATGTCATTTATTATGCCAGCCGTGTTCTAAATGATGCACAGAAGAATTACACAACCACAGAAAAAGTTGCTTGCAGTGGTCTATGCCATTGACAAGTTTAGATCCTACTTAGTGGGATCAAAGGTGATTGTGTACTGACCATGCTGCTCTTACATACTTACTCACAAAGCAGGATTCCAAACCCAGGCTTATAAGATGGGTGTTGCTTCTGCAAAGATTTGATATATAAGAGACAAAAGGGACGAGAACCAAGTAGCTGATCATCTGTCCAGAATAGAACCAGTAGCTGGGGCGTCCCTCCCTTCTACTGAGATCTCTGAGACCTTCCCAGATGAGCAACTCTTTGCCATTCAGGAAGCTCCATGGTTTGCAGATATTGCAAACTATAAAGCTGTGAGGTTCATACCCAAAGAGTACAGTTATGTGCAGAGAAAGAAACTAATTTCAGATGCCAAGTACTACCTTTGGGATGACCATATCTCTTTAAGAGATGTGCTGACGGAGTGATCCGCAGGTGTACCCAGAGGAAGCACTAAGGATCCTATGGCACTGCCATGGATCACAGTATGGAGGACATTTTGGAAGTGAGCGAACAGCCACTAAAGTTCTCCAGCGCTTCTACTGGGCCTACTCTCTATAAGATTCCCGAGAGTTTGTGCTAACTGTGACAGTTGCCAAAGAGCTGGTAACCTGCCTCACGGATATGCCATGCCTCAACAAGGAATATTAGAGATAGAATTGTTTGATGTTGGGGAATTGACTTCATGGGCCATTCCCACCATCATACTCAAACACCTACATTCTGGTGGCAGTGGACTACGTATCGTGGTAGAAGCAATTGCTACACCCACTAATGATACCAAAACTGTGCTGAAATCCTCCAGAAAAACATTTTCGCAGGTTTTCGTCCCCAGAGTGCTAATCATGGTGCAATGCTTTCTGCAATAAACAACTATACTCTGCTATGTTAGATATGGAATCAGCCATAAATTGCAACTCCGTATCATCCACAGACTAATGGCAAGCTGAAGTCTCTACAGAGAGCTAAAAAGAATCCTGGAACGGACTGTAATGGCCCGAAAAAGGATTGGGCAAAGAGCTTGGATGATGCTCTGTGGGCATACAGAACAGCATTCAAGACTCCTATAAACCTTTCCATACCAATTGGTGTATGGAAGGCCTGTCATTTGCCTGTGGAACTGGAACATAAAGCCTACTGGGCAACCAGATTCCTAAACATGGATGCACAGTTAGCTGGTGAGAAAAGACTGCTCCAGCTAAATGAGCTAGATGAGTTCAGACTCATGCCTTTGAAAATGCAAAAATTTATAAGGAAAAGGCAAAGAAGTGGCATGACAAGAGATTGTCAACCAGAGTCTTGAGCCAGGACAAAAAGTTCTGCTCTTCAACTCCAGGCTCAAATTTGTTTCCAGGAAAACCAAATCCCGGTGGAGGGGTCCCGTATGTGATTACAGGAGTCACCATATGGATATGTGAGCTTCAGGATATTGATTCTGACAAGAAGTTCATTGTTAATGGACAGAGGATCAAGCACTATCTGAAGGAAATTTTGAGCGGAATGCTCAAAACTGAGACTTGTGATTCTCAGTGAAAGTCCAGCTAAAGACATAAAGAAGCGCTTGCTGGGAGGCACCCAGTCATTAGAAGGTGTAATTAGTTCTTACAGAGGCAAGTATCAAAAATGAAGGAATTCACAGAGTTACAGAAGGATTCAGCTCAAAAAGCAGAGAAATGAGCTTACTGGCGAAAAAACGCCAGTAAGGGGCATTTTGGGCGCGCCAGAATGGGCACCATTCTGGCGTTTAACGCCAGTAATGGTACCATTTTGGGCGTTAAACGCCAGAATGGGCACCATTCTGGGCGTTTAACGCCAGTGTGCAGCATCCTGGGCGTTTGGAAAAACGCCCAGTGAGGAAGAATTTCTGGCGTTTAACGCCAGCCAGGGTACCTGGCTGGGCGTTAAACGCCCAAGTGGGGCAACAGATGGGCGTTAAACGCCAGAATGGGTGCCATTCTGGGCGTTTAACGCCAGCTTGGTGGGGGGACCACAATTTTGTTTTCAAATCAGAATTTTTTCAAACTTTCCTTTTCTCACCCATACTTTTCTACAAAATCACACTTCAATCATTCATCATTCACTTCCAAATCTTCAAAAATCAAAACCTTTTTTTTCAAATTTATTTCAAATCAATTACAAACATGGTTCAAAAATTTCACCCTTTCTCAATTTCTTCTCAAATCTTCTCAAATCTCTTTCAAATTCCTCTTGTTTTCGAAAACTCCCCTCCCCACCTAATAAATACACGTTTGTTCCACACTTCCAACCACACCATTCGAATTTTCTCTTCCTCCCCCTCTCCTCTCTCTTCTCTTTTGCTTGAGGACAAGCAAACCTATAAGTTTGGTGTGCTTTTCCGTGATCACTAAGCCAAGATTCATCAATATCATGGCTCCTAAGGGAAAACAAACCAATTTAAGAGGCAAGAAAGAGAATAATCCAAAGAATCTTTGGAATGAAGAGAAGTTCTTAACCAAAGAACATGAAGACCATTATCATAAAATAATGGGTCTGAGGTCAGTGATCCCGGAAGTTAAATTTGATCTGAAAGAAGATGAATATCCGGGGATCCAAGAGCAAATTCGAAACAGAGGATGGGAAGTTCTAACCAATCCTGAGACAAAGGTTGGAAGGAACATGGTTCAGGAATTCTACTCAAATCTGTGGCTAACAGATAAGCAGAGAATGACTGGAACTGCTTACCATACCCATAGAACCATGGTCAGAGGAAAGTTTATACTTCCATCTGGACAAAATAAGAGAAATATTCAAGTTGCCTCAACTGCAAGATGATCCTGATTCCTTTAATAGGAGGATGGTGAGAGTAGATAAGGGGTTGGATCAGGTTCTAGAGGACATATGCCTCCCTGGAACTAAGTGGATAACCAATTCTAAGGGTGTCCCAACCAACTCAAGAGGGGAGACCTCAAACCAATTGCAAGAGGTTGGCTAGACTTTATTGGGCATTCCATATTGCCCACTAGCAACCGTTCTGAGGTCACCATCAAGAGAGCAGTGATGATTCATTGCATTATGCTTGGAAAAGAGGTGGAGGTCCATCATGTCATTGCTTGTGAGATTTACACAATTGCAAATAAGAATTCCACTGAAGCCAAATTGGCTTATCCAAGCTGATTTCCTTGCTCTGCAAAGAGGCTGGGGTGAAGATGGGAGTAGATGAGTTCATACCCATTGAACACCCAATCACCAAGAAGTCAATGGAAGGACAAGTGCAAGACAACTCCATCAAAAGGAGGGCGCATGAGTTCCTCCCTGAACTCCCTGAAATTGGCTACTGGGCCAACCTAGAAGCATCTATTAACAAGTTGCAAGAGACTATGGAGCAACTGAAGGAAGAACAGCAGAATCAAAACTGCATGCTCTGCAAATTGCTGAAGGAACAAGAGAAGCAGGGGCGTGAAATCCAAGAGATGAAACGCCAAAAGCTCTCCTCTCAAGCTGAGGGAGCATCCACTTCTCAAAATCAAGGTTTTGAGTCCTAACTCTGTGAAAACCTCTATCATTAGGAGCCTAGTTTTTTCGTTTTTCTTGTCTTATTTTATATTTTTTAGTCTCATCTTATATCTATATTTGAGTCTTGTTCTTAGTTCATAATTAATAAAATTTAAGTTTATGCCTTAAAGCTATGAATGTCCTATGAATCCATCACCTCTCTTAAAAGAAAAATGCTTTAATCACAAAAGAACAAGAAGTACAGGGTTTTCGAAATTTATCTCTGAAACTAGTTGAATTAGTTTGATGTGGTGACATACTTTTTGTTTTCTGAATGAATGCTTGAACAGTGCATATGTCTTTTGAATTTGTTGTTTTAAGAATGTTAAAGTTGTTGGCTCTTGAAAGAATGAGGAGAAAGAGAACTGTTATTGAGGATCTGAAAAATCATCAAATTGATTCTTGAAGCAAGAAAAGCAGTGAAAAAAAAAATTTCGAAAAAAAAAGAAAGAAAAAGAAAAAAAAAGAAGGAAATAAAGTTGTGATCCAAGGCAACAAGAGTGTGCTTAAGAACCCTGGACACCTCTAATTGGGGACTTTAGCAAAGCTGAGTCCAATCTAAGAAGGTTCACCCAATTATGTGTCTGTGGCATGTATGTATCCGTGGTAATACTGGAAGACAGAGTGCTTTGGGCCACAGCCAAGACTCATACACTGGCTATGTTCAGAATCAATATACTTAACTAGGAGAATCAATAACACTATCTGAGTTCTGAGTTCTTATAGATGCTAATCATTCTGAACTTCAAAGGATAGGGTGAGATGCCAAAACTGTTCGGAGGCAAAAAGCAACTAGTCCCGCTCATCTAATTGGAGCTATGTTTCTTTGATATTTTGGAGTCTATAGTATGTTCTCTTCTTTTTATCCTATTTTGATTTTTAGTTGCTTGGGGACAAGCAACAATTTAAGTTTGGTGTTGTGATGAGCGGATAATTTGTATGCTTTTTGGCATTGTTTTTAGTATGTTTTTAGTATCTTTTAGTTAGTTTTTAGTATATTTCTATTAGTTTTTAATTAAAATTCACTTTTCTAGACTTTACTATGAGTTTGTGTGTTTTTCTGTGATTTCAGGTATTTTCTGACTGAAATTGAGGGTCCTGAGCAAAAATCTGATCCAGAGACTGAAAAGGACTGCAGATGCTGTTGGATTCTGACCTCCCTGCACTCGAAGAGGATTTTCTGGAGCTATAGAAGCCCAATTGGCGCGCTCTCAACGGCATTGGAAAGTAGACATCGTGGGCTTTCCAGCAATATATAATAGTCCATACTTTGCCCAAGATTTGATGGCCCAAACCGGCGCTCAAAGTCACCTACAGAAATTCCAGCGTTAAACGCCGGAACTGGCATAAAATTTGGAGTTAAACGCCCAAACTGGCATGAAAGCTGGCGTTTAACTCCAGAAAAGGTCTCTACACGAAATTCCTTCATTGCTCAGCCCAAGCACACACCAAGTGGGCCCGGAAGTGGATTTTTCTGTCATTTACTCATTTCTGTAAACCTTAGGACACTAGTTTACTACTTATAGGATCTTTTGACATTGTATCAGTACCTTATGACCTCATAACATTTTGTACACGTTTCTTTCCACAGTATGAGTCTCTAAACCCCATGGTTGGGGGTGAGGAGCTCTGCTGTGTCTTGATGGATTAATGCAATTACTACTGTTTCTTATTCAATCATGCTTGCTTCCATTCTAAGATAACACTTGTTCTTAATCCGGATGAATGTGATGATCCGTGACAATCATCATCATTCTCAACTATGAACACGTGCCTGACAACCACCTCTGTTCTATCTTAGATTGAGTAGTTATCTCTTGGGTTCTTTAATCGGAATCTTCGTGGTATAGGCAGGACCTGAGGGCAGCATTCAAGAGAATCCGGAAGGTCTAAACCTTGTCTGTGGTATTCTGAGTAGGATTCAATGATTGAATGACTGTGACGTGCTTCAAACCTGTAACCTACTGGGCGTTAGTGACAGACGCAAAAGAGGGATTCTATTCCAGTAGGGGAGGGAACCAAACCGGTGATTGGCAGTACTGTGACAGAGTGCGTGCATTAGCTTTCACTGCGAGGATGGGAGGTAGCCATTGACAACGGTGAAACCCCAAACGAGCTTGCCATGGAAGGAGACTTGCGTGTTTGATGAAGAAGACAGTAGGAAAGCAGAGATTCAGAAGATGGAGCATCTCCAAACCTCAACCCATTCTCCATTACTGCAATACAAGTAACCATTATATGTTCTTTTGCTTTTTACAATCAATCCTGATAATTTCTGATATCCTGACTAAGATTTACAAGATAACCATAGCTTGCTTCAAGCCGACAATCTCCGTGGGATCGACCCTTGCTCACGCAAGGTATTACTTGGACGACCCAGTGCACTTGCTGGTTAGTTGTGCGGGATTGCAAAAGTGTTATTGCAATTTCGTGCACCATGATCCAAGGCAAAAAGAGTGTGCTTAAGAACCCTGGACACCTCTAATTGGGGACTCTAGCAAAGCTGAGTCATAATCTAAAAAGGTTCACCCAGTTATGTGTCTGTGACATGTATGTATCTGGTGGTAATACTGGAAGACAGAGTGCTTTGGGCCACAGCCAAGACTCATAAAGTAGCTATGTTCAAGAATCATCATACTTAACTAGGAGAATCAATAACACTATCTGAATTTTGAGTTCCTATAGATGCCAATCATTCTAAACTTCAAAGGATAAAGTGAGATGCCAAAACTGTTCAGAAGCAAAAAGCTACTAGTCCCGCTCATCTAATTGGAGCTAAGTTTCATTGATATTTTGGAGTCTATAGTATGTTTTCTTCTTTTTATCCTATTTGATTTTCAGTTGCTTGGGGACAAGCAACAATTTAAGTTTGGTGTTGTGATGAGTGGATAATTTATACGCTTTTTGGCACTATTTTTAGTATATTTTTAGTACATTTTAGTTAGTTTTTAGTATGTTTTTATTTAAAATTCACTCTTCTGGGATTTACTATGAGTTTGTGTATTTTTCTGTGATTTCAGGTAATTTCTGGCTAAAATTGAGGGACCTGAGCAAAAATCTGATTCAGAGGCTGAAAAAGGACTGCAGATGCTGTTGGATTCTGACCTCCCTACACTCGAAGTGAATTTTCTGGAGCTACAGAAGCCCAATTGGCGCGCTCTCAATTGCGTTGGAAAGTAGACATCCTGGACTTTCCAGCAATGTATAGTCCATACTTTGCCCGAGATTTGATGGCCCAAATCGGCGTTGCAAATCAGCTTCTAGTATTCCCGGTGTTTAACGCCTGAACTGGCACAAAAATTGGAGTTAAACGCCCAAACTGGCACAAAAGCTGGCGTTTAACTCCAGGAAAAGTCTCTACACATGAAAGATTCAATGCTCAGCCCAAGCACACACCAAGTGGACCCCGGAAGTGGATTTTTACGTCATTTACTCATTTCTGTATATCCTAGGTTACTAGTTCACTATTAATAGGACCTTTTGACATTGTATCTGGACCTCATGACACTTTACACGTTTCATACTATACCTTCTATGGCATGAGTCTCTAAACCCCATGGTTGGGGGTGAGGAGCTCTGCTGTGTCTTGATGGATTAATGCAATTACTACTATTTTTCATTCAATCACGCTTGCTTCTATTCTAAGATATCACTTGTTCCTAAACTTGATGAATGTGATGATCCGTGACATTCATCATCATTCTCACCTATGAACGTGTGCCTGACAACCACCTCCGTTCTACCTTAGATTGAGTAGATATCTCTTGGATTCCTTAATCAGAATATTCGTGGTATAAGCTAGAATTGATGGCGGCATTCAAGAGAATCCGGAAGGTCTAAACCTTGTCTGTGGTATTCTGAGTAGGATTCAAGGAATGAATGGCTGTGACGAGCTTCAAACTCCTGAACGCTGGGCGTTAGTGACAGACGCAAAAGAATCACTGGATTCTATTCCAACCTGATTGAGTACCGACAGATGAATAGTCGTGCTGTGACAGAGCGCGTTGAACATTTTCACTGAGAGGATGGGAGGTAGCCATTGACAACGGTGAAACCCTACATACAGCTTGCCATGGAAGGAGCCTTGCGTGCTTGAAGAAGAAGACAGTAGGAAAGTACAGATTCAGAAGATAGAGCATTTCTGAAACCTCAACCTGTTCTCCATTACTGCAAAGAAGTATTTATTTCATGTTCTTTTGCTCATCGCAATTAAACCTGAGAATTATTGATATCCTGACTAAGAGTTACAAGATAACCACAGCTTGCTTCAAGCCGACAATCTCCGTGGGATCGACCCTTATTCACGTAAGGTATTACTTGGACGACCCAGTGCACTTGCTGGTTAGTTGTGCGGAATTGCAAAAGTGTGATTGCAATTTCGTGCACCACCTAGCTACTAGTTTTAGTATAAATATTACTTTTTCTCATTGTATTAGATGTCTTGGTTATTCTGGTTCCCCCTCTGGGGGCCGAAACCAATGAACACCATTATCACTTATGTATTTTCAACGGTGGAGTTTCTACACACCATAGATTAAGGTGTGGAGCTCTGCTGTTCCTCATGAATTAATGCAAAGTACTATTGTTTTTCTATTCAATTCAAGCTTATTCTTATTCTAAGATATTCACTCACACTTCAACCTGATGAATGTGATGATCCGTGACACTCATCATCATTCTCCCTTATGAATGCGTGCCTGACAACCACTTCCGTTCTACATGCTATAGCTTGAGCGTGTATCTCTTGGCCTCCTGGTTCACGATGCATGGTTGCCTCTCCTGACAACAGAGCTTCCATTCCATGCAATCAGAGTCTTTATAAGCTAGAATCAATTGGCAGCATTCTTGAGATCCGGAAAGTCTAAACCTTGTCTGTGGTAATCTGGGATGGGATGACTATGACGAGCTTCAAACTCATGACTGTTGGGCGTAGTGACAGACGTAAAAGGATCATTGGATCTTATTCCGACACAAGTGAGAACCGACAGATGATTAGCCTTACGTAACCCGTAGCTGGACCATTTTCACTGAGAGGATGGACGGTAGCCATTGACAACGGTGATCCCCCTACATACAGCTTGCCATGGAAAGGAGTATGAATGATTGAATGAAGACAGTAGGAAAGCAGAGATTTAGAAGGAATAACGCATCTCTATACGCTTATCTGAAATTCCCACCAATGAATTACATAAGTATCTCTATCTTTATTTTTATGTTTATTTATCTTTTAATTATCAAAACTCCATAACCATTTGAATCCGCCTGACTGAGATTTACAAGATGACAATAGCTTGCTTCAAGCCGACAATCTCCGTGGGATCGACCCTTACTCACGTAAGGTTTATTACTTGGACGACCCAGTGCACTTGCTGGTTAGTTGTGCGAAGTTGTGAAAAAGAGTTGAGAATACAATTGTGTGTACCAAGTTGTTGGCGCAATTGAGATCATAATTTCGTGCACCAAGTTTTTAGCGCCGTTGTTGGAGATTGTTCGAGTTTGGACAACTGACGGTTCATCTTGTTGCTCAGATTAGGTAATTTTCTTTTTGTTTCAACCTTTATTTTATTTTCAAAAAGTTTTCAAAAATCTTTCAAATTTTTTTCTCTTTTTCATTTATCTAAAAATAATTTTCAAAAAATCCAAAAAAAATTTAATAAAATCTTAAAAACCAAAAAAATATTGTGTTTCTTGTTTGAGTCTAGTGTCAATTTTTAAGTTTGGTGTCAATTGCATGTTTTAATTTTTCTAAAAAAAAATTTTTTCGAAAATTCATGCATTGCATTCTTCATGATCTTCAAGTTGTTCTTAATGAGTCTCCTTGTTTGATCTTCATATTTTCTTGTTTTGTGTCTTTTGTTATTTTCCATATGTATTTTTGAATTCATAGTGTCTAAACATGAAAAATCTTTAAGTTTGGTGTCTTGCATGTTTTCTTTTCTTGAAAATTTTTCAAAATAATATGTTCTTGATGTTCATCAGGATCTTCAAAGTGTTCTTGGTGTTCATCTCGACATTCAGAGTGTTCTTTCATGCATCATTTGTTTTAATCCAAAATTTTTATGTATTGAGTCATTTTGTGGTTTTTCTCTTTCCTCATTAAATTCAAAAAATCAAAAAAATATTTTTTCCTTATTTCACTCATAAATTTTGAAATCTTTGGGTTGACTTAGGCAAAATTTTTTAAAATAAGTTGTTTCTTGTTAGTCAAGTCAATATTTCAATTTCAAAAATCCTATCTTTTCAAAACTTTTTCAAAAATCAAACCTTTTTCATCTTTTCTTTCATGTTTTTCGAAAATTTTAAAAAATTATTTTTCAAAATATTTTTCTTAATTTCATTTCAAATTTTCAAAAAACTTTACTAACAATTAATGTGATTGATTCAAAAATTTCAAGTTTGTTACTTTCTTGTTAAGAAAGGTTCAACCTTTAAATTCTAGAATCATATCTTTTAGTTTCTTGTTAGCCAAGTCATTAACCTTAATTTTCAAAATCAAATCTTTCTAAATTTCTTTTTCAAATCTTTTTCAAAATAAATTTCAATCATATCTTTTCAAACAAATCTTTCTCAATCATATCTTTTTTTTTATTTTTGATTTCAAAATCTTTTATAACTTCTTATCTTTTCAAAATTGATTTTCAAATATTTTTCAATTAACTAATTGACTTTTTGTTTGTTTTACTATTTCTTATCTTTTTCAAAACCACCTAACTACTTTTCTCTCTATAATTTTTGAAAATCACCTTCCTCTTTTTCAAAAATCTTTTTATTTAACTAATTGTTTTAAATTTTAATTTTATTTCTTCTCTTAATTTTTGAATTCTAAACTAAATTTTAAAATAAAAACAAAAATATTTTCCTTTTCCTTTTAATTATTTTTGAAAACTCTCTCTCTCATCTTCTTCTATTTATTTATTTAATCACTAACACTCTTCTTTTCTTCTTATAATTCGAACCCTCTCCCCCTTTGTGTTCGAATTCTTCATCTCTTCTCTCTACATCATTCTTCTATTCTTTTCTTCTTCTACTCACATAAAGGAATCTCTATACTGTGACATAGAGGATTTCTCTTCTTTTCTGTTCTCTTCTTTTTCATATGAGTAGGAGCAAGGACAAGGACAATCTTTTTGAAGCTGACCCTGAACCTAAAAGAACTCTGAAGAAGAAGCTAAGAAAAGCTAAAGCACAACAATCCAGAGAATCTCGAAAAAGAAGTAATGGCCGAACCCAACAACAATGCAAGGAAGATGCTTGGTGACTTCACTGCACCAAATTCCAACTTCCATGGAAGAAGCATCTCAATCCCTGCCATTGGAGCAAACAATTTTGAGCTAAAGCCTCAATTAGTTTCTCTGATGCAACAAAATTGCAAGTTTTATGGACTTCCATCAGAAGATCCTTTTCAGTTCTTAACTGAAGTCTTGCAGATCTGTGACACTGTTAAGACCAATGGAGTTGATCCCGAGGTCTATAAGCTTATGCTTTTCCCTTTTGCTGTTAGAGACAAAGCTAGAATATGGTTGGACTCTCAACCTAGAGATAGCTTGAACTCTTGGGATAAGCTAGTCATGGCTTTCTTAGCCAAAGTTTTTCCTCCTCAAAAGCTGAGCAAGCTTAGAGTGGATGTTCAAACCTTCAGGCAGAAAGAAGGTGAATCTCTCTATGAAGCTTGGGAAAGATACAAGCAACTGACCAAAAAGTATCCTTCTGACATGCTTTCAGAATGGACCATCCTAGATATATTCTATAATGGTCTGTCTGAATTGTCTAAGATGTCATTGGATCATTCTGCAGGTGAATCTATTCACCTGAAGAAAGCGCCTGCAGAAGCTCAGGAATTCATTGAAATGGTTGCAAATAACCAGTTCATGTACACCTTTGAGAGGAATCCTGTGAGTAATGGGACGCCTCAGAGGAAGGGAGTTCTTGAAATTGATGCTCTGAATGCCATATTGGCTCAGAACAAAATATTGACTCAGCAAGTCAATATGATTTCTCAGAGTCTGAATGGTTTGCAAAATGTATCTAATAGTACTAAAGAAGCATCTTCTAAAGAAGAAACTTATGATCCTGAGAACCCTGTAATGGCAGAGGTGAATTACATGGGTGAAACCTATGGAAACACCTATAATCTCTCATGGAAAAATCATCCAAATTTCTCATGGAAGGATCAACAAAAGCCTCAACAAGGCTTTAATAATGGTGGAAGAAACAGGTTTAGCAATAGCAAGCCTTTTTAATCATCCTCTCAGCAACAGATAGAGAATTCTGAGCAGAGCGACTCTAGCTTAGCAAACATAGTATTTAATCTATATAAGGCCACTCTAAGTTTCATGAATGAAACAAGGTCCTCCATTAGAAATTTGGAGGCACAAGTGGGCCAGCTAAGTAAAAGAGTCACTGAAACTTCCCCTAGTACTCTCCCAAGCAATACAGAAGAGAATCCAAAAAGAGAGTGCAAGGCCATAACCTTACTTGGTGTGGCTGAACCTAGAGAGGAGGAGGAGGACGTGAATCCCAGTGAGGAAGACCTCATGAAACGTCCTCTGGACAAAAAAGAGTTCCCAATTGAGGAACCTAAGGAATCTGAGGCTCATCTAGAGACCATAGAGATTCCATTGAACCTACTTTTGCCATTCATGAGCTCTGATGAGTATTTCTCCTCTGAAGAGGATGAAGATATTACTGAAGAGCAAGTTGCTAAGTACCTTAGAGCAATCATGAAGCTGAATGTCAAGCTATTTGGTAATGAGACTTGGGAGGATGAACCTTCATTGCTCATTAATGAACTGAATACCTAGGTTCAGCACACTTTACCTAAAAAAATAGGATCCTGGTAAATTCTTAATACCATGTACCATAGCCACCATAACTTTTGAGAAGGCTCTGTGTGATCTAGGGTCAGGTATTAACCTCATGCCACTCTCTGTAATGGAGAAACTAGGAATCTTTGAGGTACAAGCTGCAAGAATCTCACTAGAGATGGCAGACAAATCAATGAAACAGGCTTATGGACTAGTAGAGGACGTGCTAGTGAAGGTTGAAGGCCTTTACATCCCTGTTGATTTCATAATCCTAGATACTGGAAAAGATGAGGATGAATCCATCATCCTTGGCAGACCTTTCCTAGCCACAGCAAAAGCTGTGATTGATGTTGACAAAGGAGAGTTGGTCCTTCAATTGAATAAGGACTACCTTGTATTCAAGACTCAAGGTTCTCCTTCTATACACATGGAGAAGAAGCATGAAAAGCTTCTCTCAATACAGAGTCAAACAAAGCCCCCACATTCAAACTCTAAGTTTGGTGTTGGGAGGCCACAACCAAACACTAAGTTTGGTGTTGGGAAGCCCCAACCATGCCCTGATTATCTGTGAGGCTCCATGAGAGCCCACTATCAAGCTATTGACATTAAAGAAGCGCTTGTTGGGAGGCAACCCAATTTTTATTTATCTATGTTATTTTATGTTTTCTTTAGGTTGATGATCATGTGGAGTCACAAAAACAACTACAAAAATCAAAGCAAATTCAAAAACAACATTAAAAATAGCACACCCTGGAGGATAAGCTTATTGGCGTTTAAACGCCAGTAAAAGTAGCAGAATGGGCGTTAAACGCCCATCCTGGCACCATTCTGGGCGTTAAACGCCCAGCCTCTGGGCGTTTAACGCCAGAAATGGGCACCAGACTGGCGTTTAACACCAGAACAGAGCATCAAGCTGGCATTAAACGCCAAAAACAAGCAACAGCTTAGCGTTAAACGCCAGGAAAGGTATAAAAGCTGGCGTTTAATGCTAGAAATAGGCAGTAGTCTGGCGTTAAATGCCAGAATTACACTCTAAGGGTGTTTTGCACGCTTAAATGGAGCAGGGATGAGAAGTCTTTGACCCCTCAGGATCTGTGGACCTCACAGGATCCCCACCTACCCCACCTCTCTCTCTCTCTCCCTCACACATCTCTATAACACTCTACCCAAAACACCACTCACCTATCAAATCCTATTCTCTTCCCTATATTCTTTTCACCAATCACCTCCATCCCTCTTCCCCCAAAAAACCCCCACCTACCTCACTTTTAAATTTAAATACTTTTCCCTCCCAAACCCACCTAATTCCATTTGGCCACTCTCCCTCTCTTTCCTTATAAATACCCCTTCTTCACTCCTTCATTTTCACACATCACAAACCCTGTCCTACCCCCTTGGCCGAACCTATCTCTCCCTCCATCTCCTCCACTTTCCTCTTCCTCCCCTTCTTTCTTTCTTCTTTTGCTCGAGAACGAGCAAACCTTTTAAGTTTGGTGTGGTAAAAGCATTGCTTTTTGTTTTTTCATAACTATTTATGGCACCTAAGGCCGAAGAAACCTCTAGAAAGAGAAAAGGGAATGCAAAAGCTTCCAAGTCCGAGTCATGGGAGATGGAGAGATTTATCTCAAAGGTCCATCAAGACCACTTCTATGAAGTTGTGGCCAAGAAGAAGGTGATCCCTGAGGTCCCTTTCATGCTCAAGAAAAATGAGTATCTGGAGATCTGACATGAAATCCGAAGAAGAGGTTGGGAAGTTCTCACCAACCCCATTCAACAAGTCAGAATTTTAATGGTTCAAGAGTTCTATGCCAATGCATGGATCACTAGGAACCATGATCAAAGTATGAACCTGAATCCAAAGAATTGGCTTACAATGGTTCAAGGGAAATACTTAGATTTCAGTCCGGAAAATGTAAGGTTGGCATTTCACTTGCCAATGATGCAAGAAAATGCACGCCCCTACACTAGAAGGGTCAACTTTGATTAAAGGTTAGACCGAGTCCTCATGGACATATGTGTGGAAGGAGCTCAATGGAAAAGAGACTTAAGAGGCAAGCCGGTTCAATTGAGAAGACCAGACCTTAAGCCTGTGGCTAGAGGATGGTTGAAGTTTATCCAACGCTCCATCATTCCTACTAGCAACCGATCTGAAGTGACTGTAGATCGGGCCATCATGATCTATAGTATCATGATTGGGAAGGAAGTGGAAGTTCATGAGATCATACCTCTAGAACTCTACAAGGTGGCTGACAAGTCATCCACTTTGGCAAGGTTAGCCTTTCCTCATCTCATTTGTCACCTATGTAATTTGGCTGGGATTGACATAGAAGGAGATATCCTCATTGAAGAGGACAAGCCCATCACTAAGAAAAAGATAGAGCAAACAAGAGAGCCCACTCATGGACCTCAACAAGAGCATGAGGAAATTCCTCATCAAGAAATCCCTGAGATGCCTCAAGGGATGCATTTTCCTCCACACAACTATTGGGAGCAATTCAACACCTCTTTGGAAGGCTTGAGTTACAATATGGACCAACTAAGGGTGGAGCACCAAAAGCACTCCATCATTCTCCATGAGATTAGAGAAGATCAAAGAGCTATGAGGGAGGAGCAATAAAGGCAAGGAAGAGACATAGAGGAGCTCAGGCATTCCATTGGATCTTCAAGAGGAAGAACTAGCCGCCATCACTAAGGTAGACCCGTTCTTTGATTTCCTTGTTCTTATTTTTCTGTTTTTCAAATTTGATGCTTTATGTTTGTCTATGTTTGTGTCTTCATTACATGATCATTAGTGTCTAGTGTCTATGTCTTAAAGCTATGAATAATTCCATGAATCCTTCACCTCTCTTAAATGAAAAATGTGCTTAATTACAAAAGAACAAGAAGTACTTGAATTTCAAATTTTATCTTGAAATTAGTTTAATTATTTTGATGTGGTGGCAATACTTTTTATTTTCTGAATGAATGCTTGAACAGTGCATATTTTTTATAGTGAAGTTTATGAATGTTAAAATTGTAGGCTCTTGAAAGAATGATGAACAAAGAGAAAAGTTATTGATGATCTGAAAAATCATGAAATTGATTCTTGAAGCAAGAAAAAGTAGTGAATAAGAAAGCTTGCAAAAAAAGTGGCGAAAATAAAAAAAAGAAAAAAAAAGAAAAAGCAAGCAGATAAAGACAATAGCTCTTAAAACCAAAAGGCAAGGGTAAAAATGATCCAAGACTTTGAGAATTAATGGATAGGAGGGCCCAAGAAAATAAAATCCAGGCCTAAGTGGCTAAATCAAGCTGTCCTTAACCATGTGCCTGTGGCATGAATGTCCAAGTGAAAAGCTTGAGACTGAGTGGTTAAAGTCGTGATCCAAAGCAAAAAGAGTGTGCTTAAGAACTTTGGACACCTCTAATTGGGGACTTTAGCAAAGCTAAGTTACAATCTGAAAAGGTTCACCCAGTTATGTGTCTGTGGCATTTATGTATCCGGTGGTAATACTGGAAAACAAAGTGCTTAGGGCCACGGCCAAGACTCAAAAAGTAGCTGTGTTCAAGAATCAACGTACTGAACTAGGAGAATCAATAGCACTATCTAAAATTCTGAGTTCCTATAAATGCCAATCATTCTGAATTTCAAAGGATAAAGTGAGATGCCAAAATTGTTCAGAAGCAAAAAGCTACTAGCCCCGCTCATCTAATTAGGACTAAGTTTCATTGATATTGTGAGATTCATTGTATGTTCTCTTCTTTTTATCCTATTTGATTTTTAGTTGCTTGGGGACAATCAACAATTTAAGTTTGGTGTGGTGATGAGTGGATAATTTATACGCTTTTTGGCATTGTTTTTAGGTAGTTTTTAGTAGGATCTAGCTACTTTTTAGTATATTTTTATTAGTTTTTAAGAAAAATTTACATTTCTGGACTTTACTATGATTTTGTGTGTTTTTCTATGATTTCAGGTATTTTCTAGCTGAAATTAAGGGACCTGAGTAAAAATCTGATTCAGAGGCTGAAAAATGACTACTGATGTTGTTGGATTCTGACCTCCCTGCACTCGAAATAGATTTTTTGGAGCTATAGAAACCCAAATGGCGTGCTCTCAATTGCGTTGGAAAGTATACATCCTGAGCTTTCCATCAAAATATAATAGTCCATACTTTGCTCGCGTTTTAACGATGCAAATTGGCGTTTAAACGCCAACTTCCTGCCCTATTCTGGCGTTAAACGCCAAAAACAAGATAGAAGCTGCAGTTAAATGCCCAAACTGGCATAAAAACTGGCGTTTAACTCCAAGAAAAGTCTCTATACATGAAAGCTTCAATGCTCAGCCCAAGCACACACCAAGTGGGCCCGGAAGTAGATTTCTGCATCATTTACTTATTTCTGTAACCCTAGCTACTAGTTTTAGTATAAATATTACTTTTTCTCATTGTATTAGACGTCTTGGTTATTCTGGTTCCCCCCTTGGGGGCCGAAACCAATGAACACCATTATCACTTATGTATTTTCAACGGTGGAGTTTCTACACACCATAGATTAAGGTGTGGAGCTTTGCTGTTCCTCATGAATTAATGCAAAGTACTATTATTTTTCTATTCAATTCAAGCTTATTCTTATTCTAAGATATTCACTCGCACTTCAACCTGATGAATGTGATGATCCGTGACACTCATCATCATTCTCCCTTATGAACGCGTGCTTGACAACCACTTCCGTTCTACATGCTATAGCTTGAGCGTGTATCTCTTGGCCTCCTGGTTCACGACGCATGGTTGCTTCTCCTGACAACAGAGCTTCCATTCCGTGCAATCAGAGTCTTCGTGGTATAAGCTAGAATCAATTGGCAGCATTCTTGAGATCCGGAAAGTCTAAACCTTGTCTGTGGTATTCCGAGTAGGATCTGGGATGGGATGACTGTGACGAGCTTCAAACTCATGACTGTTGGACGTAGTGACAGATGCAAAAGGATCATTGGATCTTATTCCAACACAAGTGAGAATCGACAGATGATTAGCCCTACGTAACCCGTAGTTGGACCATTTTCACTGAGAGGATGGACGGTAGCCATTGACAACGGTGATCCCCCTACATACAGCTTGCCATGGAAAGGAGTATGAATGATTGAATGAAGACAGTAGGAAAGCGGAGATTCAGAAGGAATAACGCATCTCCATACGCTTATCTGAAATTTCCACCAATGAATTACATAAGTATCTCTATCTTTATTTTATGTTTATTTATCTTTTAATTATCAAAACTCCATAACCATTTGAATCCGCCTGACTGAGATTTACAAGATGACCATAGCTTGCTTCAAGCCGACAATCTCCGTGGGATCGACCCTTACTCACGTAAGGTTTATTACTTGGACGACCCAATGCACTTGCTGGTTAGTTGTGCAAAGTTGTGAAAAAGAGTTAAGAATACAATTGTGCATACCAAGTTGTTGGCGCCATTGAGATCACAATTTCGTGCACCAGCGCTAAACGTTGGTGAGTGGGCATTTAACACCCAACGTCTAAAAGAAGGGTACGAGTTATGAAGCTCCCGACACTAAACACCGGGTCGTGCCGTTTAGCGCCAGCTATCCCGAGAAGAATTGGCCTAGTTAAGCCCTTACAATCATACATGCGCGTAGCACATGCGTACGCATGACTTCCCTTTCTGCTTCATTAATGCGTACACATGGTGTACTTTTGGTTCTTCATGCCTTTTTCATCAATTCTTCATCCGAATGCTACCTAAAATCAATCAAAAGCCACAAAAACTCAAAGTAGCATCCAATAGTGCTTAATCCACTAAACTCCTCTAAAATATCAACATAATGCCATATAAATAATATAGAAAAAGATACTAATAATACTCATGTATTACATCACCAAACTTAAAGTGTTGCTTGTCCTCAAGCAACTTGAACAATGAAAACTAAGAATGCATTTGGTTAGAAGTTGGAGTTCTATTGAAGCGCATACTTGTCCTATGAGTGGGGTTTTTCAATCATTGTGATCATGAGTGCATCCTTACTTATCATTCCTCCTTAAAACTTGGGAATGTCAACACCTCAAAGGAACTAGAATCTGGATGATGCTATAAAACCTCACTCCTATTAAGTCCGGATTGATCCTTGAATTCCCTTTTCTTTGAACTTAGAGAGAACTCTTCTGTCGACAACTCTAAATACTCTGTCTCAAGGTAGCTATTGATAGTAAGCATTCAATCAAAAATATTGGACCAGTTGGTCCAAGTTACCAGGTGATAAAGCAACCCACGAATCTACTTACTCAAGCTTTTCCTTGACACGTCGCACCACAATCATATGACTGAGATCTTGATATCAAACATCGAAGTCTAGATCTTCTTCGGACTGTGATAAACCACTATTTCATGGTTTATATTGTATTTAATTGAGTGGTTTTATCAGGCTTTTCACCCACTTATTCATAAGATTTGCATGATTTTACAATTCCTTCCTAGTTTAGTTCTATGATTGAAAACACGCTTCTTTGGTTTTAATTTAGCTAATCTTAATCCTCTCTTATTACCATTCGATGCCTTGATCTGTGTGTTAAGTGTTTCAGGCTTCATAGGGCAGGAATGGCTTAGAGAATGAAGAGAAAGTGTGCAAAGATGGAAGGAACACAAGGAATTGAGGAGATGACCAGCGAGAAGTGACGCGGTCGCGTGGCTCACGCGACCGCGCGAAATGGAAGAAATCAGAGTGACGTGTTCGCATGCCTAACGCGACCGCGCGGATTGGAAGCTGCACGAACGACGCGAATGCGTGGACGACGCGCACGCGTGGTTCGAAAAACGCTGAGTGACGCGATCGCGTGGACGACGCGGAAGCGTGACGTGCGCGATCTGCAGAATTATAAAAGTCACTGGCAGAGATTTTGGGCCGCATTTCAACCCAGTTTTCAGCCCAGAAACACAGATTAAGGTCAGGAAACTTGCAGAGACTCGAGAATGCTTTCATAATTCACAATTTTAGTTTTAAATGTAGTTTTTAGAGAGAGAGGCTCTCTCCTCTCTCTTAGGATTTAGGATTAGGATTTTTAGAAATTAGGATTTATCTCATCTTCATATCAAGTTCAATATTCCTTTTTTTATACTTCTCTTCTACTTTGAGATACTTTAATGCTTTTATTTGTATTTGATTTATGCTGCCCAATTGGCTTATAAACTTTTTCATGTTAGATTTTACTACTTTGAATGAATGTTACTTAAGGTATTCTAGATATTTATGATTTCTATTTAGCTTTCCACATTATTGGCTTTAATTGATTAACTGGAAGCTCTTGAGTTACCAACTATTCATGATTGATTGTTATGCCGGTTCATTAACTGGAATTCCACTAACTCTAGTCTTTCCTTAGAAATTGGCTAGGACTTGGGAAATCTAACCAATTGGTTCACTTGACTTCTCCTTGCTTACGCAAAGGTTAACTAAGTGGGATTAACTTCCATTCTTATAGGAGTAACTAGGATAGGACTTCCGAATTTTCATATCTTGCCAAGAGTTTATTTTATAGTTAATTATTTATTTTATTTGTCATTTAATTTACTTGTTCCTCACTTTCAAAACCCCAATTTACAAAACCCATAACTAATAATAAGAACATACCTCCCTACAATTCCTTGAGAAGACGACCCGATGTTTAAATACTTCGGTTATTAATTTATTTAGGGGTTTGTTACTTGTGACAACCAAACTTTTGTAAGAAAGGTTGATTGCTTGGTTTAGTAACTATACTTACAATGAGAATTTACTATAACTTCTAAACCATCAATCTTCAGTTCTTCAAAATAGCGCCGTTGTCGGGGAATTGCAAACGTGTGCCTTATTATTGGTTATTGTAAATATTTTTCAAATAAAAAATAAAAAATAAATATTTTTCTTTTACTTGTTTATTTGTTTTCTCTCTTCCCTCTTATTTCTGATATCTATTATGAATTCTCACCCCCTTGCTTTGAGTTTGGTTCTAATTTTGTTGCAAGGAATGGAGGCTATAACAGGAATATGCATCAAGGTCAAAGCAATCAAAGATGGACGGAGCCAAGAGGATCTGATCAACCCTTTAGGCGACAGCATCCTCCTAGATATCATGGACAAAGACCATTCTACAATGCATACCCAACTGATAGATTCGGTGGACCGCCTTGTAACTACCAGCAAGCCCCCCCTGTGCTCAGAGACCATCCTCTCGACATAACTTCGAACCACCACACTCACAAGCTTCTTTTCACCATTCACTACCACATGATCCTTATCCACCCCAACGCCAATCTAATTACTCCCAAGAACCACCACTCCCCTATACACCCTGTCCATATCCATCAAGCCCAGAATCACAGGTTTGCCTCGAAGAATCAGTAAAACAATTTACTGCAATCCTTCATCAACTGGAGCAAGCAATAAATCAATTATCTTCCAGACGTTCAGGCCCTCGACAGACTCCCATGGCTTCATGTGGAGAATCTAATGAAGAACGCAGTACGAAGAAGACACTAGAGACTCCAGTGGACAGCATAGAGCATAACTTCGTACTGGAAAGAGTAGAGGATGTTGTCATTGTAAAAGAAGAAGAGTTGGTTGAAGATTTAGGAGATGCCGAACCGCCACCTGAATCCAGAGTTGTGGAGAATTCCGTTAAGGATGTTACAATTGATGCTAAAGAGGATGTTGCGCAGCCTCCAATGCAGATATCTTATGAAGAACTGGACAGAATAACCCAAGAAGCAAGTTTCCTTGACGACAATGATCACGAGTCGAGTTCTCTTAGTAACGAACTTGCATCCGCAAGTGAATTCTTTGAGATGGAAGAATCTTCCCCAAGTGAATATGAAGATGATGTAGAGGTCGATTTTCTCAACCTCCTGTTTATGACTCAAGTGATGAGGAAGATATCAATGACTTTTATCAAGACATGGGTGAAGTTAAAGAAATTTGCAAAGAGGTGGAGGAATTCACTGAAGACCACAAGGGAGTAGAGCTTGCAAAACCACTAAAAACACTGATCCCAAGGCCACTACCAACCAACACAGACTTCAAGTGGGTAAAATCCTTGACTCTTATCTTTATTTTCCCACTTGAATACGGTTTACTTGAAACAGATGGCTAGCTTAGAGTTCTCTGCGGCTTTAAGAGTAAAAGGGAAATGACTCGCACTCAGAGCTGGTATGAAAGATTCAATGAGGCTTCACACTTCAATTTAAGGTGCAAGGATTGGTGTCAAGCTCAATTGAAAGGATCTCGGAAGCTGTTTGGTCACTGCAGTGAGAATTCAGACTACTCACCACCCGGCTGGAAAAATGCAGATCAAGACAAAGATGGGTGTAAAAGTAGAATTTGGGATCCTGGAGTCTATTCTGACATTCAACACTCCGGAAGCCTGCAAGCCTGTTTGAACTCACACAAGGGCTTTACGTACTTTGTTTGGGACCCCGGAGGATGCTGGCATTCCAAACACTGGTGGAGATTCCTGGATCAGTACAAGCATAAGCCACCATGACAGGAAGCTCACCAAATGTCCAACTTAAGGACTTTAACTAAAAGTGCTAGGTGGGAGACAACCCACCATGGTATGATCATTTCTTCTTCAGTTTGAATTTTTGTCTATTTTTGAATTTTGATTGAACCTGGAATTTTTGCATAGCATTCACATTAAGCATTGCATTCTGCATACTGCATATATAAAAAAAGAGAGCACGCACGCAACGCGGCAGCGTCGCTGACGCGTCCGCGTCACAAGTGCGTTGGGAAGATAGCAAATTGAACAGAGAGTCACGCGAAAGCGTGGCTGGAGGCGCGCCTTTAGCATAATTTGACCCACGCGACCGCGTCACCCACGCGGCCGCGTGCCATGAAAATTGACGTGAAAAGGGTGCATAGCCGAAAGTTATGCTGGAGTGGTGCTGGACTGGTGCTGAAAGCACAACCTTACCACGCGGACGCATGGCTCACGTGTCCGCGTCATATCCCCATATTGGCCACTCACACAATCGCATAGACCACGCGGCCGCGTCACCCAAAATTTGGCAAAATAAGATTTTGAACAGAGAGTTGTACGAACGCGAGGCTGCCCTCGCGCCAGTAGCATAAAACGTGTCACGCGACCACGTCAATTAACTTCAAACGCAAGTCACGCGATCGCGTGCCCCACGCGTCTGCATCGCTTGCGCCGCACAACTTATCCTAATTTTCCAAATATCTTATCTTTTCTTCCCCAATCCTAATTTTTCCCTCCCTCCTTTCTTACTCACTTCTTTCCCTTCTCATTCTTCTTATCTTTCATTTTATTTATTTGCTTATTTCATTCATTGCATTTTAATTTAGTGCATATTTTTCTTTTCTTTTCTAAATTTATTATTTTTCCCTTGGTGTTGATTTTCTTATTTAACTGTTGCATCTTTTCTGGTATAATTTTTAGTGACTTGTTTTACAATGTTGGGTGATGCTATTTTTCTGTCAATGTCAATCTTTTATGATACCTGTATTCCTTTTGCATTGACATGAACTTACATTGTCTTTTATTACCCACTCTCTTCCCCATTGTTGTACATTTTGTACCACTGGCATGCCATGGCTTCTATTGTTTTTTCACATACATGTTGAAGTTTCCATGTAAATGAGACTCTTATCATTTGGCATTAACCCATCCATACTTCATTTATTTTCTTATCTTTATTGCTGGGTTACTTTTCTTCCCTTTTTCTTTCAGGATGGCCACCCGGAAGGGAACCAGAAGACGTTTACTTGGGGAGACAAGACAAGTCCATGTGTAGAATCTTTGGAAAGAAGCATCAGTTGGAACAACCTGTCCACCTGCACATCTTAGCATGCATTGAGGACGATGCTATCTTTAAGTGTGGGGAGGTCGATACCGATCTCCATGGGTTAGCTATTTTCTTCTTTTCAATACCATTGTTTTATTTTCTTTGTTTATTCATTATTGCATTTGCATATTTGACTGCATGTTTGTTTGATTTTATGCATTTAGTTACTACTTGGTTGAAGTAATATTTTCTTTTTCAAGAAATTTTTATAGTATTTCACTAATTTAAATTGAAAATTTTTTTTTTGTTCAATTTGTTTGAAGTTGTATTTGGAACATGGTTTTTGAGCTAAAGAACACACAACCTGTGAAATTTTGAGCCTAATTGCATGGTTACATTATTTAACCATAATATTTTATTCTTGTGTGTTTTCTTCTCTATAATTGCAATCTTTACTTTGTTTCAGTCTATATGTCCATTGTTTAGTATATTTATATGCTTGCATATGATTGAGGCCATATTTGATTATTAACTCACTTATCCCAAATAAAGCCTACCCTTTTATGTCACCTTTGTCAGCCACCTTGAGCTTTTTAATCCCCTTTTGTTTTATAACCACATTACTAGCCTTAAGCAGAAAAACAAAATAAAAATTCCAAGTTGAATCCTTGGTTAGCTTAAGATAGATATTGTGTATAATTTAAGTGTGAAAAATTTTATGGGAACATGGGATGATAGAAAAAAAAGGAAATTAAATTGAATAAGTTATTTGAAAATTTGGGAAGCATGCTCATATGAAATCAAAATAATTTGATTACCATGTGCACTGAAAAAAAAAAGTGAAAAAAAAATTATTAAGTGATTAAATAAGGGGATACATATATATATATATATATATATATATATATATATATATATATATATATATATATATACATATATATATATATGTATTACTCCGAATGCAAAATAAAAAGAATCAATGCACATGGGACAAAATTCAAAAATAGATTTGATACATGAGCATGTAATACAAAAGTGGAAAAAATTTGGGTAGGCTAGGTAAATAATTTTAAATTTTATAAAGTATGTATATGTTAGGTGAGATCTTAGACTAATCAAGGATTCACTCTGTTAGCTCACTTAGCCTTATATATACATCCCCACCTTTACCTCAGTCCTCATGATGTTTGTATTAGTATACTAAATATTTGTTGATTGGTTAGCTGAAGAACAAAGTTTAGAAAGTATGATTAGAGAAGATTAGAGTGAAGAACCCTATACACTTGAGAGATTAGAGTGAAATACACTACCAGTGAGAGTTCAATGCTTAATTCTATGTTCCCTGCTTTTATGAGCTATCTTCTTACAAGTTTACTTATTTTCATTATATGATTTGAATTAGTGAAATCCAGCTCATATTTATTCTTGAAGGATTTATTTACTTTTTTATCAAGTAGGTAGAAACATTTTGCATGTAGTTGCATTCACATTCATAGGCTGCATTGCATGAGTCTTGCCTTTCCCTATTCATTTATTTGGTTTCCTTGAGTTTAGCATGAGGACATGCTAATGATTAAGTGTGGGGAGGTTGATAAACCACTATTTCATGGTTTATATTGTATTTAATTGGGTGGTTTTATCAAGCTTTTCACCCACTTATTCATAAGATTTGCATGATTTTACAATTCCTTCCTAGTTTAGTTCTATGATTGAAAACACGCTTCTTTGGTCTTAATTTAGCAAATCTTAATCCTCTCTTATTACCATTCGATGCCTTGATCTGTGTGTTAAGTGTTTCAGGCTTCATAGGGCAGGAATGGCTTAGAGAATGAAGAGGAAGTGTGCAAAGATGGAAGGAACACAAGGAATAGAGGAGATGACCAGCGAGAAGTGACGCGGTCGCGTGGCTCACGCGACCGCGCGAAATGGAAGAAATCAGAGTGACGCGTTCGCGTGCCTAACGCGACCGTGCGGATTGGAAGCTGCACGAACGACGCGAATGCGTGGACGACGCGCACGCGTGGTACGAAAAACGTTGAGTGACACAATCGCGTGGACGACGCGGACGCGTGACGTGCGCGATCTACAGAATTACAAAAGTCGCTGGCAGAGATTTCGGGCCGCATTTCAACCCGGTTTTCGGCCCAGAAACACAGATTAAAGTCAGAGAACTTGCAGAGACTCGAGAATGTTTTCATAATTCACAATTTTAGTTTTAGATGTAGTTTTTAGAGAGAGAGGCTCTCTCCTCTCTCTTAGGATTTAGGATTAGGATTTTTAGAAATTAGGATTTATCTCATCATCATATCAAGTTCAATATTCCTTTATTTTGACTTCTCTTCTACTTTGAGATACTTTAATGCTTTTATTTGTATTTGATTTATGCTGCCCAATTGGCTTATAAACTTTTCCATGTTAGATTTTACTACTTTGAATGAATGTTACTTGAGGTATTCTAGATATTTATGATTTCAATTTAGCTTTCCACATTATTGGCTTTAATTGATTAACTGGAAGCTCTTGAGTTACCAACTATTCATGATTGATTGTTATGCCGGCTAATTAACTGGAATTCCACTAACTCTAGTCTTTCCTTAGAAATTGGCTAGGACTTGGGAAATCTAACCAATTGGTTCATTTGACTTCCCCTTGCTTACGCAAAGGTTAACTAAGTGGGATTAACTTCCATTCTTATAGGAGTAACTAGGATAGGACTTCCGAATTTTCATATCTTGCCAAGAGTTTATTTTATAGTTAATTATTTATTTTATTTGTCATTTAATTTACTCGTTCCTCACTTTCAAAACCCCAATTTACAAAACCCATAACCAATAATAAGAACATACCTCCCTGCAATTCCTTGAGAAGATGACCCGAGGTTTAAATACTTCGGTTATCAATTTATTTAGGGATTTGTTACTTGTGACAACCAAACTTTTGTAAGAAAGGTTGATTGCTTGGTTTAGTAACTATACTTACAACGAGAATTTACTATAACTTCTAAACCATCAATCTTTAGTTCTTCAGACTGCTAAATATTTTGTCTTAAAGTGGCTTGTGTAACGGGTTTTCAATCGACAATCCCGGACCAGTTGGTCCAAGTTGTCGGGTGATGAAGCACCCTTCGGATCTAATCACCCAAGCCGTCCTTGGAAAATGAACACCATAGGCACATATTTGGATCTCAGTTATTGATGCTTAGAGCTTTGCAACTTAGCTTTCTTTTTTATCTTTTCATTATTTTTCTTTTTCTTACTCTTTCTTTTTCTCTTTTTTTCCCTTGTTTTTTTCTTTCTTTTCACTTCCTTTGGTTCATGGATCAACCTCTTTCTTACTTGTGGAGGTTTCATAATAGTTTTCTAAATTCTTGTTCCTCAAGAATCAACATTCCTTTTTTTCAATTAACTTCACACACTATTCTCTCTATGCAATCATAATCACAAATATAAATACCACCACATGCAATGTAATAAGACAATCATAAAAATAAACTAAACTTTTAATCATAAACACAACTTCTTTCTTAATTGCCACACTCTTTGGCATTAGCAGTTGGGTATGCAGTTCATATTTTAAATAGAATACCAAACTCGGCCATTGAAAAGTGCAATCCATATAAAATACTCCACTATACTCTACCATACATTACTCAATCTAAGGGTATTTGGTTGTTTGGCTTTTGCTTCTACTTTAGTTTCAAAACACAAAAAGTTGGACAAGAGAGCAAGGAAGTGTGCATTTTTGGGTTTGAAATCAGGAACTAAAGGTTATGTTCTTATGGACACTAGCTCATAGGAATTTTTCATTTCCAAAAATGTTCACTTTTATGAACATCTCTTCCCATTCAAAAGTTTATATCCAAATATCACACACCATAGCACTTTTGGTTTATGTTTCAGGCCATATTTCTTGTATGATGCTTATGCATTTCAAACCCCTATTCCAAATCTTAATGCCATGCATACTGCATCTCATCCATCTTTTAGCATTTGATGAGCGGATAATTTATACGCTTTTTGGCATTGTTTTTATATAGTTTTTAGTAAGTTTGAGCTACTTTTAGGGATGTTTTCATTAGTTTTTATGTTAAATTCACATTTCTGGACTTTACTATGAGTTTGTGTGTTTTTCTGTGATTTCAGGTAAATTCTGACTGAAATTGAGGGATTTGAGCAAAACTCTGAAAAAGGCTGACAAAAGGACTGCTGATGCTGTTGGATTCTGACCTCCCTGCACTCGAAATGGATTTTCTGGAGCTACAAAACTCTAAATGGCGCGCTCTCAACGGCGTTGGAAAGTAGACATCCAGGGCTTTCCAGCAATATATAATAGTCCATACTTTATTCGAAGAATGACGACGCAACTTGGCGTTGAACGCCAAGTACACGCTCCTTTCTGGAGTTAAACGCCAGAAAAACGTCATAATCCGGAGTTGAACGCCCAAAGCACATCATAACTCGAAATTCAACTCCAAGAGAAGCCTCAGCTCGTGGATAGATCAAGCTTAGCCCAAGCACACACCAAGTGGGCCCCGGAAGTGGATTTATGCATCAATTACTTACTCATGTAAACCCTAGTAGCTAGTCTAGTATATATAGGACATTTATCTATTGTATTAGACATCTTTTGACCACTCTAAGTCTTTTATCATTCGGTCACTTGATCATGGAGAGGGCTGGCCATTCGGCCATGCCTGAACCTTCTTTTACTTATGTATTTTCAACGGTGGAGTTTCTGCACACCATAGATTAAGGGTGTGGAGCTCTGCTGTACCTCAAAGATTAATGAAGTTCTATTTTCTTTTATTCAATTCTCTATCTTATTCTTATTCCAAGATATTCATTCGTATTCAAGAACATGATGAATGATGATGAGTTAGATAACCCTCATTATTATTCTCACTGATGAACGCGCGTGATTGACAACCACTTCCGTTCTACATGCAACAAGGCGTGAATGTGTATCTCTTAGATTCCCCAACAGAATCTTCGTGGTATAAGCTAGATAGATGGCGGCATTTGTCTGGATCCGGAAAGTCCAACCTTGTCTGTGGTGTTCCGAGTAGGATCCTGGGAATCCGGAAAGTCTCACCTTGTCTGTGGTATTCCGAGTAGGATTCCGTTCATGAATGACTGTGACGTGCTTCAAACCTGTAACCTGCTGGGCGTTAGTGACAAACGCAAAAGAGGGATTCTATTCCAGTAGGGGAGGGAACCAACCGGTGATTGGCCGTACTGTGACAGAGTGCGTGAGCATTAGCTTTCACTGCGAGGATGGGATGTAGCTATCAACCATGGGTGATGCCTCCAGACTGGTTAGCTATGCGAGTGACAGCCGCATAGGATATTTCCCCGTGAGGATGAAAAGTAGCCACAGTTGATGGTGAACCCCTATACAAAGCTTGCCATGGAAAGGAGTAAGAAGGATTGAGTAGGAGCAGTAGGAAGGCAGGCGTCCGAGAGCTCTACAGCATCTCCATTCCGCTTATCTGAAATTCCCACCTATGAATCTACATAAGTATTTCTATCCCTTTTTAATTAACTTCTTTCTATTTTATTTAACCCCATAATCCTATTTTATTCTCCCTAACTGAGATCTGCAAGGTGACCATAGCTTGCTTCATACCAACAATCTCTGTGGATTCGACCCTTACTCACGTAAGGTTATTACTTGGACGACCCAGTACACTTGCTGGTTAGTTGAACGGAGTTGTGACTTCAAATAAGGACAATTATTGAATAAATCCAATTACAATGAATCAGATCAAAGAACAGTGATCACAATTTCGTCCACCAAGTTTTTGGCGCCGTTGCCGGGGATTGTTCGAGTATGGACAACTGACGGTTCATCTTGTTGCTCAGATTAGGTACTTTTCTTTTCAAAAATCTTTTTCAAAATTTTTCTTTTTAATTTTCGTTTTTCTTCACATTTATTTTCGAAAATAATTAATAAAAATACAAAAAAATTAGAAAATCATAAAAATCAAAAATATTTTATGTTTCTTATTTGAGTCTTGTGTTAATTTTTAAGTTTGGTGTCAATTGCATGCCTTAAAAATTTTTCTTGCATTTTTTTCGAAAATTTCATGCATTCATAGTGTTCTTCATGATCTTCAAGTTGTTCTTGACAAGTCTTCTTGTTTGATCTTGATGATTTCTTGTTTTGTGTCTTTTCTTGTTTTTCATGTGCATTTTTGCATTCATATTTTTCATGCATTAAAAATTTCTAAGTTTGGTGTCTTGCATGTTTCCTTTGCATCAAAAATTTTTCAAAAATTATGTTCTTGATGTTCATCATGATCTTCAAAGTGTTCTTGGTGTTCATCTTGACATTCATAGCATTCTTGCATGCATCTTGTGTCTTGATCCAAAATTTTCATGTTTTGGGTCATTTTTGTGTTTTTCTTTAAAAATTTAAAAATCAAAAATATCTTTTCCTTATTTTCCTCCAAATTTTCGAAATTTTGGGTTGACTTGGTCAAAAATTTTCAAAATTAGTTGTTTCTTACAAGTCAAGTCAAAATTTCAATTTTAAAAATCTTATCTTTTCAAAATCTTTTTCAAAAATCATATCTTTTTCATTTTTTATTATTTTTCGAAAATTTCAAAAATTTTTCAAATTATTTTTTCAAAATCTTTTTCTTATCTTTATATGTAATTTTCGAAAATTCACTAATAATTAATGTGATTGGTTCAAAAATTTGAAGTTTGTTACTTTCTTGTTAAGAAAGGTTCAATCTTTAAGTTCTAGAATCTTATCTTGTAGTTTCTTGTTAGTGAAGTAAATAATTTCAAAAATTTTGAATTAAATCTTTTTATCTTTTATTTTATCTTTTTCAAAAATTTTATATTTTTCAAAATTTGATTTCAAAATATCTTATTTAATTTGCTATCTTCTTATCTTTTTAAATTTTGATTTCAAATCCTTTTTCAATCAACTAACTAACTTCTTGTTTGTTTCTTACCTTTTTCAAAACCACCTAACTACTTCTCTCTCTTCTATTTTCGAAAATATCTCATCCCTTTTTCAAAAATTCTTTTTAATTAATTAATTGTTTCATGTTTTAATTTTAATTACAATTTATCTCTAACTTTCGAAAATCACTAACCCTTTTTCAAAAATATTTTCGAATTCTCTCTTCTCTTTTCTTCTTCTATTTAATTATTTAATTACTAACACTTCTCTTCACCTCTCTTCATCCATAAAACCGAATCCATTCTTCATTCTTCTACCCCCTTTCTTTTTCTACTAACATAAAGGAATCTCTATACTGTGACATAGAGGATTCCTTTTTCTTTTCTTGTTTTCTTCTCTTTCATATGAGCAGGAACAAGGATAAAGGCACTCTTGTTGAAATTGATCCAGAACCTGAAAGGACTCTGAAGAGAAAATTAAGAGAAGCTAAATTACAACAATCCAGAAACAACCTTTCAGAAACATTAGCACAAGAGGTGATGGCCGAAAATAATAATAATAATGCAAGGAGAATGCTTGGTGACTTCACAAAGCCAACATCCAAGTTTGATGGAAGAAGCATCTCCATTCCTGCCATTGGAGCCAATAACTTTGAGCTTAAGCCTCAATTAGTTGCTTTAATGCAACAAAACTGCAAGTTTTATGGACTTCCATCTGAAGATCCTTATCAGTTTTTAACTGAATTCTTGCAGATCTGTGAGACTGTAAAGACAAATGGAGTTAATCCTGAAGCCTACAGACTCTTGCTTTTCCCTTTTGCTGTAAGAGACAGAGCTAGAGTATGGTTGGACTCTCAACCCAAGGATAGCCTGGACTCATGGGATAAGCTTGTCACTGCATTCTTAGATAAGTTCTTTCCTCCTCAAAAGCTGAGCAAGCTGAGAGTGGATGTTCAAACCTTCAAACAAAAAGATGGTGAATCCCTCTATGAAGCTTGGGAAAGATACAAGCAGCTGACCAAGAGATGTCCATCTGACATGTTTTCAGAATGGACCATATTAGATATATTCTATTATGGTCTCTCTGAATTTTCGAAAATGTCACTGGATCATTCTGCAGGTGGATCTATTCACCTGAAGAAAACGCCTGAAGAGGCTCAAGAGCTCATTGACATGGTTGCAAACAACCAGTTCATGTATACTTCTGAGAGGAATTCCGTGAATAATGGGGTACCTCAGAAGAAAGGAGTTCTTGAAATTGATGCTCTGAATGCCATATTGGCTCAGAACAAAGTGTTGACTCAACAGGTCAACATGATCTCTCAAAATCTGAATGGATTGCAACATGCATCCAACAGTAATAGAGAGGCAGCTTCTGAAGAAGCTTATGATCCTGAGAACCCTGCCATGGCAGAGGTTAACTACTTAGGTGAACCCTATGGAAACACCTATAACTCATCATGGAGAAATCATCCAAATTTCTCCTGGAAGGATCAACAAAAACCTCAACAAGGTTTTAACAATGGTGGACGCAACAGGCTGAATAATAAGCCATATCCATCATCTTCTCAGCAACAGACAGAGAATCCTGAACAAAATAATTCTAATTTAGCCAATATAGTCTCTGATCTGTCAAAGGCCACTTTCAGTTTCATGAATGAAACAAGATCCTCCATTAGAAATCTGGAGGCACAAATGGGCCAGCTGAGCAAGAAAGTTATTGAAACTCCTCCCAGTATTCTCCCAAGCAATACAGAAGAGAATCCAAAAGGAGAGTGCAAGGCCATTGATGTGATCAAAGAGGCCGAATGCACTAGGGAGGAAGAGGACGAAAATCCTAAGGAGGAAGACCTCCTGGGACGTCCCTTAAGCAAGAAGGAGTTTCCTATTAAGGATCCAAAGGAATCTGAGGCTCATCTAGAGACCATAGAGATTCCATTAAATCTCCTTCTGCCATTTATGAGCTCTGAAGACTATTCATTCTCAGAAGAGGATGAAGATGTGACTGGAGAGCAAGCTGCTCTATATTTAGGAGCTATCATGAAGCTGAATGCCAAGCTGTTTGGTAATGAGACTTGGGAAAGTAAACCTCCCTTGCTCATTAGTGAACTAGATACTTGGATTCAGAAAACTCTACCTCAAAAGAAACAAGATCCTGGCAAGTTCTTAATACCTTGCACCATTGGCACCATGAGCTTTGAAAAAGCTCTATGTGATCTGGGGTCAGGGATAAATCTTATGCCACTCTCTGTAATGGAGAAGCTGGGGATCATTGAGGTACAACCTGCCTTGTTCTCATTACAACTGGCAGACAAGTCAGTGAGACAAGCTTATGGAATAGTAGAGGACGTTCTAGTAAAGGTTGAAGGCCTTTACATCCCTACTGATTTCATAATCCTAGAAACTAGGAAGGAAGATGATGAATGCATCATCCTAGGAAGACCTTTCCTAGCCACAGCAGGAGCTGTGATAGATGTCAACAGAGGTGAGTTAGTCCTTCAATTGAATGGGGACTACCTTGTGTTTAAGGCACATGGCCATCCCTCTGTGACAGAAGAGAGTAAGCATGAAGAGCTTCTCTCAGTTCAGAGTCAAGAAGAGCCCACACAGTCAAACTCTAAGTTTGGTGTTGTGAGGCCACAACCAAACTCTAAGTTTGGTGTTCAAACCCCAATTCCAAACTCTAAGTTTGGTGTTGGGAATACCACACTTAAGTTGACCTGATCATCTTGTGGCTCCATGAGAGCCACTGTCAAGCTATTGACATTAAAGAAGCGCTTGTTGGGAGGCAACCCAATTTTATTTATCTAATTTTATTTTATTTTGTTTTGGTGTTATTTTTGTGTTGAATTAGGTACATGATCATGAGGAGTCACGAAAAAAATCAAAAAAATTAAAAACAGAGTCAAAAACAGAAGAAAAAAAAATTTCACCCTGGAGGAGGCACAGACTGGCGTTCAACGCCAGTAAGGAGCATCTGGCTGGCGTTCAACGCCAGAACAGAGCATCTTTCTGGCGCTGAACGCCCAAAACAAGCAACAACCTGGCGTTTAACGCCAGGATGCGCACACAGAGGACAATCTGGCGCTGAACGCCAGAAACAAGCATGAAACTGGCGTTCAACGCCAGAAACATGCATAACATGGGCGTTTAACGCCCAGAACGTGCATCAATGGGCGTTTGAACGCCAGAATGATGCATGAAGGCATGTTACATGCCTATATGGTGAAGGAATGGTATTTGTTTTCACCTCAGGATCTGTGGACCCCACAGGATCCCCACTACAGGATCTGTGGACCCCACAGGATCCCCACTACAGGATCTGTGGACCCCACAGGATCCCCACCTACCACATTTCTTTTAATCCTAATCACACTCTTCTAATCCAAATCTCATTCTCAATATCACACTTCCCAACACCCTTCATCAATCACCTCAATTCCTCTTCCCAATTACCCCATTTACCATTCACATCATCCCCTCTTCCCCATACACCCCACCTACCCCCACTACTTTCAAATTCAATTTCCCACCCATTCCCACCCAAATTGGCCGAACCTATACCCTCCCCCCTCCCTATAAATACCCTTCAATTCTTCATCATTTTCACACTACACAAACACCTTCTTCTCTCATATAGCCGAACCCTCTCTTCTCCCTCTCTTCCAATATTCTCTTCTTCTTCTACTCTTCTTTTCTTTTTTTTTTTTTTTTTTGCTCGAGGGCGAGCAAACTTTAAATTTGGTGTGGTAAAAAGCCTAAGCTTTTTATTTTTCATTCACCATCAATGGCACCCAAGGCCGGAGTTTCCTTAAGAAAAGGAAAAGGGAAGGCAAAAGCTTCCACTTCCGAGTCATGGGAGAAGGAGAGATTCATCTCCAAGAGCCACCAAGACCACTTCTATGATGTTGTGGCAAAGAAGAAAGTGATCCATGAGGTCCCTTTCAAACTCAAGAAGAATGAGTATCCGGAAATCCGACTTGAAATTCAAAGAAGAGGTTGGGAAGTCATAGCCAACCCCATACAACAAGTTGGAATTTTAATGGTTCAAGAGTTCTATGCCAATGCATGGATCACTAGAAACCATGATCAAAGTATGAACCCGAATCCAAAGAATTATATCACAATGGTTAGGGGGAAATACTTGGATTTTAGTCCGGAAAATGTGAGGTTGGCGTTTCATTTACCTATGATGCAAGGTGATGAACACCCCTACACTAGAAGGGTCAACTTTGATCAAAGGTTGGACCAAGTCCTTAGGGACATTTGTGTGGAAGGCGCCCAATGGAGAATGGACTCCAAAGGTAATCCAGTCCAACTAAGAAGACTGGACCTCAAGCCTGTAGCTAGAGGATGGTTGGAATTCATCCAAAGATCCATCATCCCTACAAGCAACCGATCTGAAGTTACTGTGGATCGGGCCATCATGATTCATAGCATCATGATTGGAGAGGAAGTAGAGGTTCATGAAGTCATATCCAATGAACTCTACAAAATAGCTGATAAGCCTTCATACATGGCACGGCTAGCCTTCCCCCACCTCATATGCCATCTATGTTATTCAGCCGGAGTTATCATAGATGGAGATGTCTCCATTGAAGAAGACAAGCCCATCACCAAGAAAAGGATGGAGCAAACAAGGGAAGTTCCTCACGGCCCTCAAGGAGAACAAGAGGAGGTTCACCATCAACAAATGCCTCAAATGCACTTTCCTCCCAACAACTATTGGGAGCAACTTAATACCTCCTTGGAAGATTTGAGCCATAATGTGGAACAACTAAGGGTGGAACACCATGAACACGCCCTCACTCTCCAAGAAATAAGAGAAGATCAAAGAGCAATGAGGGAGGAGCAACAAAGGCAAGGAAGGGACATAGAAGAGTTGAAGAACATCATTGGTCCTTCAAGAAGAAGACGCCACTAGAGGTGGATTCATTCCTTGTTCTTTATTTCTTTCTGTTTTCGGTTTTTAATTATGGTGTTTATCTATGTTTTGTGTCTTCATGATCATTAGTATGTAACCATGCCTTAAAACTATGAATAAAATCCATTAGTCCTTCACCTCTCTTAAAAGAAAAATGTTTTAATTCAAAAGAACAAGAAGTACATAATTTCGAAATTATTATTGAATTTAGTTTAATTATATTGATGTGGTGACAATGCTTTTATTTTCTGAATGAATGAATGAACAGTGCATATGTCTTTGGATATTGTTGTTTATGAGTGTTAAAATTGTTGGCTCTTGAAAGAATGATGAACAAAGAGAAATGTTATTGATGATCTGAAAAACATCATGAAATTGATTCTTGAAGCAAGAAAAAGCAGTGAAAAAAAAAAGGGGATCTAAAAAGAGTATATAGAAAAAGAAGAAGCAGTAGAAAAAGCCAATAACCCTTAAAACCAAAAGGCAAGGGTAAAAAGGATCCAAGGCTTTGAGCATCAATGGATAGGAGGGCCCAAGGAAATTAAATCCAGGCCTAAGCGGCTAAACCAAGCTGTCCCTAACCATGTGCTTGTGTCATGAAGGTCCAAGTGAAAAGCTTGAGACTGAGTGGTTAAAGTCGTGATCCAAGGCAAAAGAGTGTGCTTAAGAGCTCTGGACACCACTAACTGGGGACTTTAGCAAAGCTAAGTCACAATCTGAAAAGGTTCACCCAGTTATGTGTCTGTGGCATTTGTGTATCCGGTGGTAATACTGGAAGACAAAGTGCTTAGGGCCACAGCCAAGACTCATAAGTAGCTGTGTTCAAGAATCAACATGCTTAACTAGGAAAGTCAATAACACTATCCAAAATTCTAAGTTCCTAGAGATGCCAATCACTCTGAATTTCAAAGGAAAAAGTGAGATGCCAAAACTGTTCAGAAACAAAAAGCTACAAGTCCCGCTCATGTAATTAAATTAATATTCATTGATATTTTGGACTTTATAGTATATTCTCTTCTTTTATCCTATTTGATTTCAGTTGCTTGGGGACAAGCAACAATTTAAGTTTGGTGTTGTGATGAGCGGATAATTTATACGCTTTTTGGCATTGTTTTTATATAGTTTTTAGTAAGTTTGAGCTACTTTTAGGGATGTTTTCATTAGTTTTTATGTTAAATTCACATTTCTGGACTTTACTATGAGTTTGTGTGTTTTTCTGTGATTTCAGGTAAATTCTGACTGAAATTGAGGGATTTGAGCAAAACTCTGAAAAAGGCTGACAAAAGGACTGCTGATGCTGCTGGATTCTGACCTCCCTGCACTCGAAATGGATTTTCTGGAGCTACAGAACTCTAAATGGCGCGCTCTCAACGGCGTTGGAAAGTAGACATCCAGGGCTTTCCAGCAATATATAATAGTCCATATTTTATTCGAAGAATGACGACGCAACTTGGCGTTGAACGCCAAGTACACGCTCCTTTCTGGAGTTAAACGCCAGAAAAACGTCATAATCCGGAGTTGAACGCCCAAAGCACATCATAACTCGAAATTCAACTCCAAGAGAAGCCTCAGCTCGTGGATAGATCAAGCTTAGCCCAAGCACACACCAAGTGGGCCCCGGAAGTGGATTTATGCATCAATTACTTACTCATGTAAACCCTAGTAGCTAGTCTAGTATATATAGGACATTTATCTATTGTATTAGACATCTTTTGACCACTCTAAGTCTTTTATCATTCGGTCACTTGATCATGGAGAGGGCTGGCCATTCGGCCATGCCTGAACCTTCTTTTACTTATGTATTTTCAACGGTGGAGTTTCTGCACACCATAGATTAAGGGTGTGGAGCTCTGCTGTACCTCAAAGATTAATGAAGTTCTATTTTCTTTTATTCAATTCTCTATCTTATTCTTATTCCAAGATATTCATTCGTACTCAAGAACATGATGAATGATGATGAGTTAGATAACCCTCATTATTATTCTCACTGATGAACGCGCGTGATTGACAACCACTTCCGTTCTACATGCAACAAGGCGTGAATGTGTATCTCTTAGATTCCCCAACAGAATCTTCGTGGTATAAGCTAGATAGATGGCGGCATTTGTCTGGATCCGGAAAGTCCAACCTTGTCTGTGGTGTTCCGAGTAGGATCCTGGGAATCCGGAAAGTCTCACCTTGTCTGTGGTATTCCGAGTAGGATTCCGTTCATGAATGACTGTGACGTGCTTCAAACCTGTAACCTGCTGGGCGTTAGTGACAAACGCAAAAGAGGGATTCTATTCCAGTAGGGGAGGGAACCAACCGGTGATTGGCCGTACTGTGACAGAGTGCGTGAGCATTAGCTTTCACTGCGAGGATGGGATGTAGCTATCAACCATGGGTGATGCCTCCAGACTGGTTAGCTATGCGAGTGACAGCCGCATAGGATATTTCCCCGTGAGGATGAAAAGTAGCCACAGTTGATGGTGAACCCCTATACAAAGCTTACCATGGAAAGGAGTAAGAAGGATTGAGTAGGAGCAGTAGGAAGGCAGGCGTCCGAGAGCTCTACAGCATCTCCATTCCGCTTATCTGAAATTCCCACCTATGAATCTACATAAGTATTTCTATCCCTTTTTAATTAACTTCTTTCTATTTTATTTAACCCCATAATCCTATTTTATTCTCCCTAACTGAGATCTGCAAGGTGACCATAGCTTGCTTCATACCAACAATCTCTGTGGATTCGACCCTTACTCACGTAAGGTTATTACTTGGACGACCCAGTACACTTGCTGGTTAGTTGAACGGAGTTGTGACTTCAAATAAGGACAATTATTGAATAAATCCAATTACAATGAATCAGATCAAAGAACAGTGATCACAATTTCGTCCACCAGCATTCTACAACATGACATTGCATCTCAGTAATCACACATTAGGCAAAATACACTAAATACACCAAATTTAGGCAATTTAGACTCTCATGACACCACATCACAACATGTAGCAGATCATATAACATATCATAGCTTAAGTAGTGGTCAAGTAGAACATGCACAAAATTTTATCCCACGAAGATCCATTAGAGAAAGACATAAACTAACATATTTAAATAATTACCATTGTTTACAAACCACCACTATGGCAACACTTTCCATTCCTCACAAGTTCTACCCGATTTCACGTTTTGTTTGCTATGACAACCTTTCTAAAAATCACAAAGCAATGTCGCTAGTCACCACCCATGCCAGAGAACCACGAAGCTTTGAGGAAGCTATTCTTGATGATGGATGGAAAGAAGCAATCAAAGCTGAATTGTAAGCTCTTAAAGAAAACAAAACTTGGATATTGACCAACCTCCCTTCGGGTAAGAAGGCTATAGGATGTAAATGGGTGTTAAAAATTAAATACAAGTAAGATAGGACTATTGAGAGATACAAGGCTCGTTTGGTTGCAAAGGATTTTACTCAATCTCAAGGATTCTGTAATACCGTACCACACAGAGCTTTATGCTATAGTTGTAAATCAGAGGTGGTGAGGTATTACGACATCTAAAAACAAAATTACATACATATTATTCGAAGGAAATATAGTTTACCAAGGAGACTTAAAAGAAAGGATAAGCAAAAACAAAATAGAAATCGCATCACACTCGAAACATAAATCTTGTTTCTCTGAAATCAACCTCTAAGAAGGATATTTAAGTTAATATACAAAAGTGGAGAGTATAAGTATACATATGCTAAGCACAAAAATAAAATCCCAAAAGAGTATTCACTTTCTAGAGAGAATCTAGCATGCTCAGCGAAGTGCATCATGTCCTGTATCTGAAAATAGAAAATTTCCGAAATGGGTGAGAACCAAAAAGTTTCCAACATCATAATAGTTTTAAATAGAGACGATGTAAAACCAAATGAACCCACTAGGCAATATAAAACTCCAACAATCAAGATCCAAGCCTAGGGTTATACTAATCCAAAACAAGGTAAGGTAAACTAAGCCCTTCACATAAATGCATATGATGCATGCCTGTCCTACTGGCCATGAGCTCACGTGTCAGTTACACTGCCAAAACCTGACACATCTAGTAGCTAACCCAGACATTGTCTCTCTCATGCATCCCCAGGAGGCATACCTCGGATTTATCACATGTCGGTCTGAGAAAGATTAGTGCCCTGTCACCTTCTACTATAGGCATCTATCCGAGAATTGCGAACTCAATAACTCTTACAATCAGAGAGAGCTACGAAACACCGGGATCAACCATCATCCTTGTTTTATCATAACTTAGCTCAGTGCAAGCGGGATTCACCACCGTCCTTGCCACGTCCTTGCCAAGAGTAAACAACAGTCAATATGCAAGTAGGTTATACCACTGAACTTGCCAGAATCTAGTGAATCAAATTAAAATCAGCCTTATTATTCACGTCCCAAGTCAATTTAGTGTTCAGTAATTTCATTATCCATAGACTTCTCTCAATTATCATCAACTTTGACTCTTTACTTTGCAATCTCATCCAAATATATCAACATAATCCATTTAATATGCTCACACTCATTCCAAAGTATAAAAACTAGCTAGTGGACCTTAAATAGGGGTTATAGGGGTGAAAAAGCGACTTGGATGGGAAAAATAGTTAAATCAACATTTTCTTAAAAGTCAGGCAGTCGTGCGTATGCATACCTCGTTCGTACGCACAAGTTCCCTTTTTGCGCGTACACACGAAACGCGCACGAAAAACGTTCAATTCTGAAATTCAAGTTGTGCATACACATGGGTTGTGCATATGCATGACTTAACTTTTGTGCGTATGCATGGTATGCGCATGAAACTCTTTCAATTCTGTAACACCCCTCATGTGTACGCATGGGTAGTATGCACGCATGACTTCAATTTTCTGCAACTTCTGCAAAATTCATATTTTAACTATAAACTTTAAACGTGCATAACTTTTTTGTTAAAAATAATTTTTCATCCGTTCTTTGAACGTCATAAACTAAACAAACCCAATTTTCATTAAAGACAAGTTTTACAAAATTTAAAGGTCCAGAACCAAGTTATGGCTTGTCGAAGTTGGTTAAAAATGTGTTTTTACCAAAGTTACACAATTGCTCAATTTCCTCAATTCTCAATCCAACTCAATTCCAAACCGAACCAAAAGCTTTATAAGCATACTTGATGAGCGGATAATTTATACGCTTTTTGGCATTGTTTTTAGGTAGTTTTTAATATAATCTAGTTACTTTTAGGGATGTTTTCATTAGTTTTTATGCTAAATTCACATTTCTGGACTTTACTATGAGTTTGTGTGTTTTTCTATGATTTCAGGTATTTTCTGGTTGAAATTGAGGGACCTGAGCAAAACTCTGATAGGAGGCTCACAAAGGACTGCTGATGCTGTTGGAATCTGACCTTCCTGCACTTGAAATTGATTTTCTGGAGCTACAGAACTCCAAATGGCACGTTCTCAACGGCGTTGGAAAGTAGACATCCAGAGCTTTCCAGCAATATATAATAGTTCATACTTTATTCGGAATTTGATGACGTAAACTGGCGCTCAACGCCAGTTCCATGCTGTATTCTGGAGTCTAACGCCAGAAACACGTCACAAACCAGAGTTGAACGCCCAAAACACGTTACAACTTGGCGTTCAACTCCAAAAGAAGTCTCAGCTCGTGGATAGATCAAGCTCAGCCCAAACATACACCAAGTGGGCCCTGGAAGTGGATTTATGCATCAATTACTTACTCTTGTAAACCCTAGTAGCTAGTCTAGTATAAATAGGATAGTTTTCTACTGTATTAGACATCTTGGGACGATTAGTTCTCAGAACATGGGGGCTAGCCATTCAGCCATGCCTGGACCTTTCACTTATGTATTTTCAACGGTGGAGTTTCTACACACCATAGATTAAGGGTGTGGAGCTCTGCTGTACCTCAAGTTTCAATGCAATTACTATTATTTTCTATCCAATTCGATTTATTCCTGTTCTAAGATATTCGTTGCACTTCAACTTGATGAATGTGATGATCCGTGACACTCAGCATCATTCTCACCTATGAACGCGTGTGATTGACAACCACTTCCGTTCTACCTTAGACCGGGCGCATATCTCTTGGATTCCTTAATCAGAATCTTCATGGTATAAGCTAGAATTGATGGCGGCATTCATGGGAATCCGGAAAGTCTAACCTTGTCTGTGGTATTCCAAGTAGGATTCTGGGATTGAATGACTGTGACGAGCTTCAAACTCCTGAAGGATGGGCGTTAGTGACAAACGCAAAAGAATCACTGGATTCTATTCCAACCTGATTGAGAACCGACAGATGATTAGCCGTGCTGTGACAGAGCATTTGGACTATTTTCACTGAGAGGATGGGATGTAGCCATTGACAATGGTGATGCCCTACATACAGCTTGCCATGGAAAGGAGTAAGAAGGATTGAATGAAAGCAGTAGGAAAGCAGAGATTCAACAGGGACAAGCATCTCCATACGCTTATCTGAAATTCCCACCATTAATTTACATAAGTATTTCTATCCTTTATTATTTAAGCAAGTATCTCTTTATATTTCCCATAACCAATTATTATTTGCCTGACTGAGATTTACAAGATGACTATAGCTTTCTTCATACCAACAATCTCCGTGGAATCGACCCTTACTCACGTAAGGTATTACCTGGACGACCCAGTGCACTTGTTGGTTAGTTGTGCGGAGTTGTGACTAAGTGTAATTCACGTGTGAGAGCTACCAAATTATTGGAGCCATTGTTGATGATCACAATTTCGTCCACCAAGTTTTTGGCGCCGTTGCCGGGGATTGTTCGAGTTTGGACAACTAACGGTTCATCTTGTTGCTCATATTAGGTAATTTTCTTTTTATTTTTTTTCAAAATTTTTCTTTTCTTTTTCGTTTTTCTAATAATGTTTTTCGAAAAAAATAATAAAAATACAAAAAAAATTCATAAAATCATAAAAACCAAAAATATTTTGTGTTTCTTGTTTGAGTCTTGAGTCCATTTTTAAGTTCGGTGTCAATTGCATGCTTTAAAAATTTTTTCTTGCATTTTTCGAAAATTCATGCATTCATAGTGTTCTTCATGATCTTCAAGTTGTTCTTGATAAGTCTTCTTGGTTGATCTTGATGAATTTTTGTTTTGTGTCTTTTATTGTTTTTCATATGCATTTTTGCATTCATAGTGTCCAAGCATTAAAGAATTCTAAGTTTGGTGTCTTGCATGTTTTCTTTGCATCAAAAATTTTTCAAAAATGTGTTCTTCATGTTCATCATGATCTTCAAAGTGTTCTTGGTGTTCATCTTGACATTCATAGTGTTCTTGCATGCATCTTGTGTTTTGATCCAAAATTTTCATGTTTTGGGTCACTTTTGTGTTTTTCTCTCTCATTATTAAAAATTCAAAAATCAAAAAAATATCTTTTCCTTATTTCTCTCCAAAATTTCGAAAATTTGAGCTGACTTAGTCAAAAAATTTTCAAATTAGTTATTTCTTGTAAGTCAAGTCAAATTTTCAATTTTAAAAATCTTATCTTTTCAAAATCTTTTTCAAAAATCATATCTTTTTCATTTTTTCTATTTTTTCGAAAATTTTAAAATTATTTTCAAAATCTTTTTCTTAATTTTATTTCAAATTTTCGAAATTACACTAACAATTAATGTGATTGATTCAAAAATTTGAAGTTTGTTACTTTCTTGTTAAGAAAGGTTCAATCTTTAAATTCTAGAATCATATCTTTTAGTTTCTTGTTAGTTAAGTAATTAATTTTAATTTTAAAAAAATAAATTTTTTTCAATCCTATCTTTTTATCATATCTTCTTATCTTATCTTTTTATCATATCTTTTTCAAAATTTTATCTTTTTCAAAAATTTGATTTCAAAATATCTTATCTAACTTCTTATCTTCTTATCTTTTCAAATTTGATTTTAATATCTTTTTCAACTAACTATTTGACTTTTTGTTTGTTTCTTATCTTTTTCAAAACTACCTAACTACTTCTCCCTCTTTAATTTTCGACAATATCTCATCCTTTTTTTCAAAAATTCTTTTTAATTAATTAATTGTTTTAAATTTTAATTTTAATTATATCTTATCTTTAATTTTCGAAAATCACTAACTACTTTTTCAAAATTATTTTCGAAATTCTCTATCTCTCCTCTTATTCTATTTATTTATTTATTTACTAACACTTCTCTTCACCTCTCTTCATCTCAAATCACTGCCCCTACCTATTCATTCTTCTTCACTCCTATTCCCTTTCTTCTTCTACTAACATAAAGGAATCTCTATACTGTGACATAGAGGATTCCTCTTTCTTTTCTTGTTCTCTTTTTCCCTTTATGAGCAGGAACAAGGAAAAAGGCATTCTTGTTGAAGCTGATCCTGAACCTGAAAGGACTCTGAAGAGGAAATTAAGAGAAGTTAAATTACATAATCCAGAGACAACCTTTTTGAAACTTTTGAACAAGAAAAGGAGATGGCAGCCAAACCCAACAACAATAATGTAAGGAGAATGCTAGGTGATTTCACTAAACCAACGTCCAAATTTGATGGAAGAAGCATCTCCATTCCGGCCATTGGAGCAAATAATTTTGAGCTGAAACCTCAATTAGTTGCTCTAATGCAACAGAACTGCAAGTTTCATGGACTTCCATCTGAAGATCCTTACCAGTTTTTAATTGAGTTCTTGCAGATTTGTGAGACTGTAAAGACGAATGGAGTAGATCCTGAAGTCTATAGGCTCATGCTTTTCCCTTTTGCTGTAAGAGACAGAGCTAGAACATGGTTGGACTCACAACCTAAAGATAGCTTGGACTCCTGGGATAAGCTGGTCACGGCCTTCTTGGATAAATTCTTTCCTTCTCAAAAGCTGAGTAAGCTTAGAGTGGATGTTTAGACCTTCAAACAAAAAGATGGTGAATCCCTCTATGAAGCTTGGGAAAGATACAAGCAGATGACCAAAAAGTGTCCTTTTGACATGTTTTCAGAATGGACCATATTAGATATATTCTATTATAGTCTATCTGAGTTTTCCAAGATGTCATTGGACCATTCTGCAGGTGGATCCATTCACCTAAAGAAAACGCCTGCAGAAGCTCAAGAACTTATTGACATGGTTGCAAATAACCAATTCATGTACACTTCTGAGAGGAATTCCGTGAATAGTGGGATGCCTCAGAGGAAGGGAGTTCTTGAAATTGATGCTCTGAATGCCATATTGGCTCAGAACAAAGTGTTGACTCAGCAAGTCAACATGATTTCTCAAAGTCTGAATGGATGGCAAAATGCATCCAACAGTACTAAAGAGGCAGCTTCTGAAGAAGCTTATGATCCTGAGAACCCTGTAATAGCAGAGGTAAATTACGTGGGTGAACCTTATGGAAACACCTATAATTCATCATGGAGAAATCATCCAAATTTCTCATGGAAGGATCAACAAAAGCCTCAACAAGGCTTTAATAATGGTGGAAGAAATAGGCTAAGCAATAACAAGCCTTTTCCATCATCTTCTCAGCAACAGACAGAGAACTCTGAGCAGAGCCCCTCTAATTTAGAAAACATAGTCTCTGATCTGTCTAAGGCCACTTTAAGTTTCATGAGTGAAACAAGATCCTCCATTAGAAATTTGGAGGCACAAGTGGGCCAGCTGAGTAAGAAAATTATTGAAACTCCTCCCAGTATTCTCCCAAGCAATACAGAAGAGAATCCAAAAGGAGAGTGCAAGGCCATTGATGTAATCAATATGGCCGAATGCACAAGGGAGGAGAAGGACGAAGATCCTAGTGAAGAAGACCTCCTGGGACGTCTTTCAAGCAAGAAGGAGTTCTCTATTGAGAACCTAAAGGAATCTGAGGCTCATATAGAGACCATAGAGATTCCACTAAATCTCCTTCTGCCATTCATGATCTCTGAAGACTATTATTCCTCTGAAGAGGATGAAGATGTAACTGGAGAGCAAGTTGCTCAATATCTAGGAGCCATCATGAAGCTGAATGCCAAGTCATTTGGTGATGAGACTTGGGAAGGTGAACCTCCCTTGCTCATTAGTGAACTTGATACATGGGTTCAGCAAACTCTACCTCAAAAGAAACAAAATCCTGGTAAATTCTTAATACCCTGTACCATAGGCACCATGACCTTTAACAAGGCTCTATGTGACCTGGGATCAGGCATAAATCTTATGCCACTCTCTGTAATGGAGAAACTGGGGATCTTTGAGGAGCAACCTGCCTTATTCTCATTACAATTGGCAGACAAGTCAGTAAGACAAGCTTATGGATTAGTAGAGGACGTGTTAGTAAAGGTTGAAAGCCTTTACATCCCTGCTGATTTCATAATCTTAGACACTAGGAAGGAAGAGGATGAATGCATCATCCTTGGAAGACCTTTCCTAGCCACAGCAGAAGCTGTGATAGATGTTAACAGAGGAGAATTAGTCCTTCAATTGAATGGGGACTATCTTGTGATTAAGGCACACGGCTATCCTTCTGTAACAAGGGAAAGTAAGCATGCAGAGCTTCTCTCAATACAGAGTCAAACAGAGCCCCCACAATCAAACTCTAAGTTTGGTGTTGGGAGGCCACAACCAAACTCTAAGTTTGGTGTTGAACCCCTATATCCAAACTCTAAGTTTGGTGTTGAGAGTCCACAACATTGACCTGATCACCTTTGTGGCTCCATGAGAGCCCACTGTCAAGCTAGTGACATTAAAAGAGCGCTTGTTGGGAGGCAACCCAATTTTTATTTATCTAATTTTATTTTTATTTTATTGTTATTTTGTGTTTTAGTAGGTTCATGATCATGAGGATTCACAAAAAAAATATTAAAATTAAAAACAGAATCAAAAACAGCAGAAGAAAAATCACACCCTGGAGGAAGGACTTACTGGCGTTTAAATGCCAGTAAGGTGCATCTGGCTGGCGTTCAACGCCAGAACAGAGCATGGATCTGGCGCTGAACGCCAGAAACAAGCAACATCCTGGCGTTTGGATGCCAGGAATGTGCCCTGAGGAAAGCTGGCGTTGAATGCCAGTAACAAGCATGGAACTGGCGTTCAACGCCAGAAACATGCTGCACATGGGCGTTGAACGCCCAGAACGTGCATCACTTCGGTGTTTAAACACCAGCATGGTATGCTAAGGCATTTTACATGCCTAATTGGTGCAGAGATGTAAATCCTTGACTCCTCAGGATCTGTGGACCCCACAGGATCATCTCAGGATCTGTGGACCCCACAGGATCCCCACCTAACATATTCTCCCCTCTTCTCAACATTCATTCTCTCTTTCCAATAAACACTCTCCCCCCTCCCTATATATACCCCTCCATTCTACTCCATTTTCACACAACACAAACCCCTTTTCTATACCTTGGCCGACATCTACACCTCCCCTTCTCCTCCATATTTTCTTCTTCTTCTTCTTCTCTTCTTTCTTCCCTTGCTCGAGGGCGAGCAATACTTTAAGTTTGGTGTGGTAAAAGCATAAGCTTTTTGTTTTTTCATAACCATTAATGGCACCTAAGGCCGGAGAAACCTCTAGAAAAGGGAAAGGGAAGACAAAAGCTTCCACCTCCGAGTCATGGGAGATGGAAAGATTCATCTCCAAAGCCCATCAAGACCACTTCTATAATGTTGTGGCCAAGAAGAAGGTGATCCCTGAGGTCCCTTTCAAACTCAAGAAAAATGAGTATCCGGAGATCCGACATGAGATCCAAAGAAGAGGTTGGGAAGTTCTAACCAACCCCATTCAACAAGTTGGAATCTTAATGGTTCAAGAGTTCTATGTCAATGCATGGATCACTAGGAACCATGATCAAAGTGTGAACCCGAGTCCAAAGAATTATCTTACAATGGTTCGGGAGAAATACTTAGATTTTAGTCCAGAAAATATGAGGTTGGCGTTCAATTTACCCATGATACAAGAAGATGCACGTCCCTACACTAGAAGGGTCAACTTTAATCAAATGTTGGACCAAGTCCTTATAGACATATGTGTGGAAGGAGCTCAATGGAAAAGAGACTCCAAAGATAAGCCGGTTCAACTAAGAAGACTGGACCTCAAGCCTGTGGCTAGAGGATGGTTGGAGTTCATTCAACGCTCCATCATCCCCACTAGCAACCGATCTGAAGTCACTGTGGATCGGGTCATCATGATTCATAGCATCATGATTAGAGAGGAAGTAGAAGTTCATGAAGTCATCTCCCATGAATTCTACAAAATAGCCGATAAGTCCTCTACTTTGGCAAGGCTAGCTTTTTCTTATCTTATTTGCCATCTGTGTTACTCAGCTGGAGTTATCATAGAAGGAGACATCCTCATTGAGGAGGACAAGCCCATCACTAAAAAAAGGATGGAGCAAACAAGAGAGCCCACTCATGGAGCCCAAGGGACACATGAGGAAGCTCATCACCAAGAAATCCCGGAGATGCCTCAAGGGATGCACTTTCCTCCCAACAACTATTGGGAACAACTCAACACTTCCTTAGAAGATTTGAGTTACAATGTGGAACAATTAAGGGTGGAACATCAAGAGCACTCCATCATTCTCCATGAAATAAGAGAAGATCAAAGAGCAATGAGGGAGGAGCAACAAAGGCAAGGAAGGGACATAGAAGAGCTTAAGGACATCATTGGTCCTTCAAGAATAAGACGCCACTAAGGTGGACTCATTCCTTGTTCTTATATTTTTCTGTTTTTCGATTTTTATGTTACATGTTTATCTATGTTTTGTGTCTCTACTTCATGATCATTAGTATGTAGTAACTATGTCTTAAAGCTATGAATAAATTCCATAAATCCTTCACCTCTCTTAAATAAAAAAATGTTTCTAATTCAAAAGAACAAGAAGTACATGAATTTCGAAATTATCCTTGAATTTAGTTTAATTATATTGATGTGGTGACAATACTTTTTGTTTTTTGAATGAATGCTTGAACAGTGCATAATTTTGATCTTGTTGTTTATGAATGTTAAAATTGTTGGCTCTTGAAAGAATGATGAACAAAGAGAAAAGTTATTGATGATCTGAAAAATCATGAAATTGATTCTTGAAGTAAGAAAAAGCAGTGAAAAAGCAAGAGCTTGCGAAAAAAAATTTGGCAAAAAAAAATAATAGAAAGAAAAAGAAAAAGCAAGCAGAAAAAGCCAATAGCCCTTAAAACCAAAAGGCGAGGGTAAAAAGGATCCAAGGCTTTGAGCATCAATGGATAGGAGGGTCCAAGGAAATAAATCCAGGCCTAAGCGGCTAAATCAAGCTGTCCCTAACCATGTGCTTGTGTCATGAAGGCCCAAGTGAAAAGCTTGAGACTGAGTGGTTAAAGTCGTGATCCAAAGCAAAAAGAGTGTGCTTAAGAGCTCTGGACACCTCTAACTGGGGACTCTAGCAAAGCTGAGTCACAATCTGAAAAGGTTCACCCAGTCATGTGTCTGTGGCATTAATGTATCCGGTGGTAATACTGGAAAACAAAATGCTTAGGGCCACGGCCAAGACTCATAAAAGTAGCTGTGTTCAAGAATCAACATACTTAACTAGGAGAATCAATAACACTATCTGAAATTCTAAGTTCCTAGAGAAGCCAATCATTCTAAACTTCAAGGGAAAAAGTGAGATGCCAAAACTGTTCAGAAGCAAAAAGCTACAAGTCCCGCTCATCTAATTAGAATTAATATTCATTGATATTTTGGAATTTATAGTATATTCTCTTCTTTTTATCCTAATTGATTTTCAGTTGCTTGGGGACAAGCAACAATTTAAGTTTGGTGTTGTGATGAGCGGATAATTTATAAGCTTTTTGGCATTGTTTTTGGGTAGTTTTTAATATAATCTAGTTACTTTTAGGGATGTTTTCATTAGTTTTTATGCTAAATTCACATTTCTGGACTTTACTATGAGTTTGTGTGTTTTTCTGTGATTTTAGGTATTTTCTGGCTGAAATTGAGGGACCTGAGCAAAACTCTGATAGGAGGCTGACAAAGGACTGCTGATGGTGTTGGAATCTGACCTTCCTGTACTCGAAATAGATTTTCTGGAGCTACAAAACTCCAAATGATGCGCTCTCAACGGGGTTGGAAAGTAGACATCCAGAGCTTTCCAGCAGTATATAATAGTCTATACTTTATTTGTGATTAGACAACGTAAACTGGCGCTCAACGCCAGTTTCATGTTGCTGTCTGGAGTCAAACGCCAGAAACACGTCACGAACCGGAGTTGAACACCCAAAACACGTTATAACTTGGCGTTCAACTCCAAGAGAAGCCTCAGCTCGTGGATAGATCAAGCTCAGCCCAAACATACACCAAGTGGGCCCTGGAAGTGAATTTATGCATCAATTACTTACTCATGTAAACCCTAGTAGCTAGTCTAGTATAAATAGGATAGTTTTCTATTGTATTAGACATCTTGGGACGATTAGTTCTCAGATCATGGGGGCTGGCCATTCGGCCATGCCTGGACCTTTCACTTATGTATTTTCAACGGTGGAGTTTCTACACACCATAGATTAAGGGTGTGGAGCTCTGCTGTACCTCAAGTTTCAATGCAATTACTATTATTTTCTATCCAATTCGATTTATTCCTGTTCTAAGATATTCGTTGCACTTCAACTTGATGAATGTGATGATCCATGACACTCATCATCATTCTCACCTATGAACATGCGTGATTGACAACCACTTCCGTTCTACCTTAGACCGGGCGCATATCTCTTGGATTCCTTAATCAGAATCTTTGTGGTATAAGCTAGAATTGATGACGGCATTCATGGGAATCCGGAAAGTCTAACCTTGTCTGTGGTATTCCGAGTAGGATTCCGGGATTAAATGACTATGACGAGCTTCAAACTCCTGAAGGATGGGCGTTAGTGACAGACGCAAAAGAATCACTGGATTCTATTCCAACCTGATTAAGAACCGACAGATGATTAGCCGTGCTGTGACAGAGCATTTGGACCATTTTCACTAAGAGGATGGGATGTAGCCATTGACAACGTGATGCCCTACATACAGCTTGCCATGGAAAGGAGTAAGAAGGATTGAATGAAAGCAGTAGGAAAGCAGAGATTCAACAGGGACAAGCATCTCCATACGCTTATCTGAAATTCCCACCATTAATTTACATAAGTATTTCTATCCTTTATTATTTAAGCAAGTATCTCTTTTTATTTCCCATAACCAATTATTATCCGCCTGACTGAGATTTATAAGATGACCATAGCTTGCTTCATACCAACAATCTCCGTGGAATCGACCCTTACTCACGTAAGGTATTACTTGGACGACCCAGTGCATTTGCTGGTTAGTTATGCGGAGTTGTGACTAAGTGTAATTCACGTGTGAGTGCTACCAAATTATTAGAGCCATTGTTGATGATCACAATTTCGTCCACCAATACTCAATCATGCATTCATCAAATTTTTCTACCCCTTTTTAACCATTTCAACAACAAATCAACCAATCGAACATTTGACGCACACACTCATACAACTATAATTCCTTTCACATCAACAATACAAAACACTCATATATCCAGGTTTTCAATCAACCAAGAATCAATCATTTCATACCACATTCCTCCACTTACCAAATAGGGAATTTTTCACCATATTACGGTCTCCAGCCCAATTCCACATCAATTATATTTTTAATCAATCATACCACAACAATTAAGTCATGCATACTCATACATATACCCATTCAACTAATCACAACAACAACCAATTTCATTCAATCCTATCCTAGGGGCAACTAACCTAGGCATTCACATAACTTTACATAGTGTCTACTTGAAATTAAAACTCGTACCTCAAGCATGACAAATCCAAGCCCTTGAGTCTCTTCCTTCGTTCAATTCCGAGCTTTACCTAACGTCAACGAGCCTCAATGGATCCTCCACCGATTGAACAAAATCAACCCAGGCAATCAAGCGACACTATCTCATCTAATTATATCAAATTTTACTTAGTTCAAGTAAGGGTATTCATACAAATTAGGATGAATTAGAGAAAATGAGCTTTCTTACCTTAATCCGCTCGAAATTGGGAAGGAACTCACTTGTAATTCATGCTAGAGTACTCCTATAAAACCAAAATCACAAGTTTCTCAACAACATATTCCAAAAATATGAAATTAAATAGAATAGAAAACTAGACAAGGAATTCAAAGTTCCTTACCACAATACTTAGGAAGATTTGAAGATGGATCCAAGACAAATGCGTGGTCACAAAAAGCTCATCAATCGGAGCCCCGAATTGAAAGTTATGAGTAATTGAAGGAGATGATGAATAATGAGAAAGGGTTTTGCTCTCCCTCTCGTCTCTTCTCCGAGGAACTCTCAGTGACAGGGGGAAATGTGAATTTTTTGCTAAGTCATGAATGGTTATATGTGTGGACTTGAGTTTTGGGCCCACACGGGCCCAGCTTGATTTTTAATTCGTTTGGCCCAATCTTAGGCTAAAACCTTTAAGATAAGTGTTTTAATTCGTGTCCTAATTATTTTTATCTCTCCCAATTATAAATTTAAGTTTTTAACCTTCTTCATTCATAATTAATTTATTAATTATAATTTAACCAAATTTTACATATTCGACTACTTTGACACATTCAGCCCGATGATAAAAATGACAACATTCAGAATTCTCCTAGTTTTGGAAGCCTCCAGAAACTGGTTTGTTCACCAATTAGATGTGAACACAGCTTTCTTATATGGTGATCTCGAAGAAAAAGTATTCATGAAGTCTACTCTTGGCTTAGATGCCTCCATTTGGCTTTGTCTGTAAACTTTAAAATTTTCTATATGGTCTGAAACAGGACAATGGGCAATGAAATACCAAAATAAGCTCTGTGTTGGTCAATTCTGGCTACTCACAATCTAAGGCAGATCCTTGTCTTTTCACAAGACATTTGAAGACAGGTTTCACTTGCATATTGGTTTATGTGAACGACTCGGTTCTAGTTGGAGATGACTTAGATGAAATGAAGCATGTGAAACAGTTGCTGGATGATAGATTCAAAATCAAGAACCTTGGTAACCTCAAATTTTTGTTGGAGATGAAAATTGCAAGAAGCAACCAAGGATTTGCCCTCTATCAACGAAAATACACCCTGAAATTGTTAGCAGAATTAGGTTTGAGTGATGCCAAACTGGCTTCCACCCCAATTGACTATTCTACTAAATTAGCAAAATCCACTGGCAATGCTTTAGAAGATCTGACTCAGTACCAGAAGACTAATAGGAAGACTCATTTACCTTACTAATACTCGTCCAGATATTACCTTTGTCGTAAGTAAACTCAGTCAATTTTTTTATTGTGCCACTGATGTACACTTTAAGGTAGCTCTTCACGTGTTGAGGTATTTGAAGATAGCCTCCGCTCATGCTGTTTTCTTCTCAGCATCATCAGATTTCTCCCTCACAGCTTTTACTGATGCTGATTAGGGAACTTATCCTGACACATGCCGCTTGGTTTCGGGATATTGTTTCTTCCTCGGATAGTCCCTTATCTCGTGGAAAAGTAAGACACAAACTACGGTAGCAAGGTCCTCTGCAGAAGATGAATACCAGGCACTGGCTCTAGCAACATGTGAGGCTTTATGGCTCTCTTATATGCTTCGTGACTTTGACTTTCCACTTGATAAAGCTATTCGCATGTTCTATGACAACCAGTCTGCGTTGCATATTGTAGCAAATTTGTTTTTTCACGAAAGAACAAAACACATTGACATTCATTGTCATGTGGTTTGTGGTCAAGCACAAAGTGGCATACTCAAGGTCCTGCAAATCTCCTTCGTCAACCAAATCTCAGATGTTTTCACCAAAGCACTTGCTCTTGGTCCCTTCTCCATCTTTCACTCCAAGCTGAAAATGCTCAATTTTCACTTCTCACATTGAGGGAGGTGTAGCAAATCATAGCATAAGGCATTATATTAATAATAGTGCAGCAGATAATAGAAGTAATGGCTCCACAACTTAACCCAATTTAAACTAGTTAGTTATATTATTATACAACTAGCACAAGTTAGTTAAAATTGTAACTTAATCACAGTTAGGAAGTAAGATTAGTTAACTGCATAATAGATGCTATTCATTGATGTATATAAGCTAACACCATCAAATGAGAAATGTGTGATTTATTCTTGTTTCGTTTCTCATTTTTTAACCTTACTTTTTTGAATGCTCTTCTCTCACTCACGTTCATCTCACAAACTCTACACCAAGAATTAGAGTTTTTACAACCTGTGCTTGGTTTCATTCTCTGTCACAAAAGATTCAGGTAGATGTCACGATAATTGATGTTAATACAAAAGATTCAGGTAGATGTCACGATAATTGATGTTAATGAAGAGGTGGAATAGCGACCAGAGAATATGAAAGAAGGATGAGAGAAAATTATAAATGATAAAGGAAATTATAATAAGGATAATTAAAAAAAATATTTTGACCAACTTTGACTACCAAAAATTAAAAAAAAAGGATAAAATTAACACTTAATTTAACCATAAAAAATTAAATTAAACGTTAAAAATATTTTTAAAATATTTTAAAATATTAAGAATAAAAAGTGTACTTTATCGATTTATCCTTAAATTTTTATTTGATTATAATTTGTGCACCTTTTTCAATTTTTTTTAGAGGAGTGCTAGGGGTTAATAGATTTTGTAATTTGTAACTATTAATTAGTCATATTTTTAATAGTGTGAAATTTCATCTAATGATCCAGAATTACTCATTTTTAAATGCTGCCAAAATTTTAATAAAAGAGATTATTCTCAAGGTTTTTTTTTTAATTATGGTTTGCGCACCTGTTTCCTGCCTCTCAACTGTCTTCGTTTCTGCCTCCTCCTTCAGGTTCGCATCCCTCATCTTATTCTAAGTTTCTTGCTTTCACTTTACTCTTGTGCTAACCTGAAGATTTCTTGAGTTTTTATTTTTTCTTTTGCGATGTGTTCGTTGTTTCTAAGTTTTGTACCGGTTATTTATGTTGTGATAATGCTTCTGGATATAATAATGCCCATTACCTGTTTGTTAAAATGATTCAACGGAACCATTCACAGAAGAAAACTCTTTCTTTTCTCAACTGCCCACGTAGCTGTTATGTCAATTTGTAATGTTTTGGTGCTTGTTAGGTATAGCATTTCACGGACGCTATATAATTTCCCACTATAGTGTTTATCATTCTTCGGCTGCATCTCGAAGTAGAGCATATGCTTCGTCTCTGGTTCAATGTCATGGGGATTAGCATTGCAACATTAATCGTTTGTTTCGTTATGTAATCATTTTCGCGCTTCTCTTTCTGTTCAGCATTGGCTCTTTTGTTAAGCTCCTACTTCACTTCTTAGACCACAGCTTGTTCTTTCAAACAAATTTTCAATTTCCTTTTGTTAAAAAAATTCTATCATCTCTAACCAACTTGAGTTGGTTAAGTGGTTAGCTCACTTGTCTGCTTAAGTAAGTGTGGGGCTTCGAATCCTGCCTTGTACATGCAGCAATCCATTGGCCAATGGCAAATGCTTTAGACCCTTAAATGGAGCTCCAATCTGTGATGGATTAGTCTTTGGCCTGCCAAGTTGGAAAATACCATAAAAAACCAAAAAGAAAAATTCTATCATCTCAGTCTTTATTTTTTAAAGGTGTTGATAGAATCCTCTCTAAGTGCTAGAGTTTTAGTTCAGTCTGTGCTTCTCCCAACAACCAGTGGTAATACAAAACTCTCCAATTTAACTCTTCCTTTTTGTCTCCCTATTTATATGAACTAATTTATAAATACATAAGAACTTTTTAGAAAGGCTGTTTAATTTCTATGACTCTGTTGTGTTTTTGTATTATGATGCTGGGTTAAGTGATATGATAATGATATTATGTTTAGAAACTATAGTGCTAAATTACTTCTTTGATTTATGCATAGATCCTTTGTACATGTCTTTCAACTGGTACATGACAACTGTTTTTAAAGATATTTAGTAATTTTTGAGTGGATAGGATTAGGTGTTTTCATGCATGGGCCATTGCAAAAACAAATAATATGCGGTTAGGTTCTCATCCTAAGTTCCTAACTTCTTGGCTGCTGCAATTTTTCGTGATTTAAGTTTATCAAACTATGTATAGTGCATGGATTCTTATCAATTCTTACTGTTTCTTCATTTTTCAATAATCATTTGGGCTTGAATTACAGAGGAGAAGTAACATTCAAGGATTCTCAGGGCCAGACAACTCCTTTGCAGCGACTTCAGAATGTTGACAAGGTTATATATAAAATTGAAAGCATTTAGCTGTAACATCATGTGGATGACAGAATAGCAGTGTTTGTTTTTACCGAGACTTCCTCCTTGTCAAGGTTTTGGAGGTTGCAGGAGGAGTCATGGATGAACTTGCAAGCCCTATAAGTCCTAGGAAAGACATGGTCCAAAACCAATGTCTTGAATTCCTGCAATTAATCAAGGTTCGTACCTCTAATATCTATGCATGTACTAATGGCAACAAAGTCTTTTATTAAAAGAAAAAATTGGCAGTATGAAAAATACACTATCAAAACTTTAGTTCTAATTTTCTCATTTCAACTGAAGAGGTACACCAACTGTTGTTTAAGCATAACACTGCTTCTGGCACTTATGACTTGTATTTGGATTCAATATTTGTCAGCTTATGAAAATTCAACTGCCTCTGGTCTTTGCATTCTGCAAATTCCTTATTCAAATTGATATAGAGTGAGAAGCATAAAAGCAACAATGAGATTTGCTACAAGAAAGCGGAACTTATCATGCAGCAGTCTGAAATGATGTATATTTAGAAGCCTGTGTCGAGTTGAGCAGAAAGTGTCGGTGAGAACTGAGAAGCTCCGTTTCAATGGCCAAAGACTTTCCGGATTTAGGAAGAAGAATGTAAGAACAAAGGTGAGTTTCTTTATACCTTTTTCTTTACGTATGTCAAAGAACATTAAGAATATCTTACAAATCCGTATCACCTTTGTAATTTAATTAACTAGGTTCACATTACTACTCAGTGGATTTGAGCTCATATTAGTAGTACTAGTATGAATAAGGTTACAGCTAGTTTGTTGCACCCATTATCTATCAATAGATAGTAAGTAAAATACACATTATTTGTTAAGAACAAATGGTGAGACTTCTTAAGAACCAATGTTATATATTGACAATACAATTTATTAGGAAAATTGAAGAATAAACTACATGATAATCAAGTTGGACGTGAATCTCTGGAAACATCTGTTGCCAACTAGGTGTGTCGATGCTATTATACTTTTAGACTTGCCATTTTTTTTCCGGTCGAAATGTCACATGAATCAACCAATTACAATCTTGACCATGCTGCATGCACTTATTATGCATGCACTTATTATGGACTTATGGTACTTGACATGATTAGATTCTAATACCTTGTACTCTACAAATTTGTCGATGTTGTAGTTTGAAAAAATGACTAGAATATATATATATATATTTTATAATATTAAGGGTTCTATCTACTACTTATCATCAGCCAAGTTTTGAATTCGGGTCCATTCATTGCAAGGGATAGAAGGTAACCACTAGACCAAAGTTTTGCGTGCAACAACTCGAACATTGAACTACCAATAAATTGCGTTGATTTTTGAAAAGTCTTATCATTTGTTCTTAAAATGCATGGTTAGTTAGGATTTATGTTTTTATTAAAAAAATATAGACATGCACTAGTGCGATTTAATCTCATCTTTTTATGATTAAAAGGTTGTCATGTAGGCTATTATGGGTGGCTAGAGACAACCTAAGAATATCTCCGGAAACCACTGTAACAAGTTATGTGGTGCCACCCTTTGGAAGAAAGGATAGATGATATACGTAAAAAGAAAGTGATGGAGGAAAAGCGTTTTATTCGAATCTAAAGAAAATCAAACAAACCCAATACACAAATCTTTGGCCAACGTAGGATTTTCTTTGGATCCAATAAACCAGCCATTGAACCACGAAAATTCCCTTAAAATGAAATTGAGAGTTGGTAAATGAGAGTTTGTATAAATTAATTTTAATTTAAAGTGAGTTAGTGTTAACATTTATGTTTGGCAATTTTTATACAAAATAGATTGTAGTAAACTAAATATTATTTGGATTGTATTATGCAAAATCATTTTTAAATAAAAAATTACTAAAAAAATATGAATTTAAATAATTATTTTATATTATTTTATTATTTTATTTTAGATATTTAAATAAATTCTAATAATATTTTTTTAGTATTCTAGTATTTTTTTAATTGTAATTTTTTATTACTTATGATTTTAATATTATTTTAAAAAAAGATTTTTTTTATTTAATTTAGTTTGTTTAATGGGATTAATAGAATCACAATACAATACAAAAAAAGAGCGGTCAAAAAAGAAAATCCATATAAACAAGAAATAATAAAATGTATGAGAGAGCATTAGGGAAAAAAATTACAAAAAGAAAAAACATTTTATTGAATAAAAAATGAAAGGTAAAATTGGTAAATAAAAAATAAATTTTTTTAATTAATGGTCTAATGAGAAAAGTGAATACAAGCTAGAATTCTTAGTTTTAAGTAAACGTTAGTTAGATTACAACAAAAAAAAATTAAGATTTCAAAAAACTAAAGGTGAGTTTGAAGCTCAAAATGCTAAATCAAACACATTTTTAGGCTTAATTTGGATAAACTGTTTAATTAAGTTTTTTTTTTTAAAAAATTAGATTAAACAATAAATGGCTATATTAAAAATAACTTATAAATAAATTATTTTGTATTTGAATTTTTAGTTCTAAAAGTGCTTATTTTATGGAAATATGATAAAAAAATAGTAATATTATGAGAGAAGTCATTTTTTTAATTTCTCTATACGATCTTAAATAGATTTTTAGAAAGCTGTAATTTAATTTTAAAAATTATACCAAACATTAATACTACTACTTTTCATAAGTCAAAAACACAAAAAAAAACTATTTTTTAAACTTTCCAAATCGACCCTAGTCATTAACAAAACCCAATTTGTTGTATCCGACACGGAAAATATGGAAAAGAAAGAATTCGGTGCAGATTTTATTTTTTTCTTTAAACAAATTAAAATAGAAATATATAGTCACTTCTGTTTTGATAATGACTTTTTTTTAAATAATATACAAATATTCAATGGAAAAGAATTATGTGTAATAATGTGTGGAGTAATATTATCAAAATTAGGAATGACAATATCATTCTCCAACAAAATATTAGTTTGATTCATAAAATATTCTCAACATTTTTCTATTATATTTTACACCAACTATGTTGTATATGCATAAAAAATCAATTATTAATCAGTTATTTATATAAAATATATATTAAAATATAAACTATATATTAAAAATATATAAAATAATATATATTAATATATACAAATATATTAATAACTAATTTAATAATTAATTTTTGTGTGTGTCTATAATAGTTTTTATTTTCCACTTGCCAGAAGTTCATAAATTAGCTTAAAATTAAAAGCGTGTCCCCATTTATAAAATCTAATTAATCTTTTATATGTATGTATATATATGAAGTTTAAAATATAAAGTCCCATTACTAAGACCATTCTTATCGTAAATACATCCCATGTATGTTCCTACACGCAGACACACACTCAACAAATTGGTTCCATTCCTAAAGTACTTTTTATAAAAGCTGGAAATGAAGTTACGTCAAGAAAGGATCCAATGGTTTATATATACTCCATTATTCTATTTAAGTGAATTTATTTATTCCCCTAGTTCCCTTATTGACATGATACATGTTACATACAATACTATGCACAAATGCTCTTAATTAAACATGATTTAACATTGAGAAATGCTCCACGTCTAATTGTAAACTAAATCTAATAAAGTTGAACAATATGAAAATGTATTTTAAAGAGTAAAGACAATTATGATCACTACTAAGAAAAATCAAGATTTCAAATCCCATAATTAATAAGACAAATCTATTAAGTTCATTTTTCTTTTCTTTTTTTTCCCTTTTTGTTTTTATGACCTCACTTGCTATCCTTTTTTGATGGGGTTCATGGTCCCAAATATATTGAACTTTATAAAGTTATATATACATTATTGATGTTACAGTAGGGGCAGGGCACACGCCTTTTGTTGTTTCAACAATTTGGTCTTTCTCATGCATGCACATCCACATTGCATGCATGTAAGGCTAATCACACTAGCAAAAAAACAAAGGGAAAAGAAAAAGTTAGAATCACCTAATTATTCAATCACATAGCAATGATTTCAACATATATTCTGTGTATCTTTATCGAATGAGATAGGGGCATTTGTTTGTTCCCTTAGCTGACTTTGCGTCAAAAAGGTTTTAATAATAATAATAATAATAATAAAATAATAATAATGAATGTTGTAGTCGTCGTCGTTGTGGTGTCATCGTCCTAGAATCTGAATTAGAAAATTAAAATGATATTTTGGAATTTTTTGAATATTTTAAGTGAAAATAAAGTTTTAAATATTCTCTTTATTTCAATATGTCAAAATCTTAAAAACTATGAAGATGCTACACATATAAACGTTTTTATAATCAAGTCAAATCAAGTTAGCATGAATAGGCGCTGGCCCAGCAAATAAAAATTGCACGCATACGTTATACGCTTTTCTTTGTTTACACTTTTTTAGTAGATAAATTTTTGTTAGAGACCATACAAACTTATTAATATAATACATAAATTTTTGTATATAATACAAAAATTTTTGTTCATATCACGTAACTTATTAATATATTATAAAAAATTTTGTACGTAACACAATTTTTTTATGTGAATATATTTTATTAGTTGGATGATTTAATATTTTTGGTATGTAATCTTTTAAAAATATTTATATTGGACACAAATTTTTATGATGTGCATATTTTATTGTTTGGATGTCAATGTTGTAGTCATTCAAAAATTTTTGTGTTATATACTAAAATTTTTGTACTATGTAACAATATTTTTATATTGTGTATCAAAATTTATGTGTTTAATGGTTTTATTGATTATATATAGAAAAAGAAGAAGAAAAAAAAGAAAATGACGACGACAACAATGATAATAATAAAAGAGAATAAAGAAAAAAAAGAAAAAGAAATTAAACAAAATTTATTATGATTTTGATATATTCGCAAGTTAACACCCAAAATTTAATTCTTTTTCTTCTTTAACTAATATATTATTTGTTTTATTGACAAAAATATTTTATATATATACTAAAAATTAATTATTAAATTAATTATTATATATTTGTGTATATTTAATTTGTACATATTAATTCAAATATTTTTTTAACTAATTATTAGAATAATTAAATTTATAATAGATGAATAATCAAATTTATTTATAATAATATACTAAAATTTTTAATGAGATATCAAATATATATTTTTATATACAATAACTAATTGTATCTAATTTTGTGTGTGTAGTATGATTATATCCATATATAACACTAGTACTCGTGAATGAGACTTACCACCAAAAGGGAGGAATCTTTGTACAGCACTAATAAAATAGAGAAACGTGAGGCTAAACATGCATGAAAAAAAAAAAATATTCAAAAAACACTTTAATTATTTTGAGTTGGGATGAGGGGATTCAAATATAATGCTGTATATGAGGACTATATTTTGAGTTGAGACGTACACAGAAGTTCTTCTTGTAATAGAAAAGAAAAAAGTATATTAGCATATTACTATTGATTAATACATGCAACACAATTTACCGGATTTCTGGCAAAAATATTCAAACCAAACAATTAACTGAGCAAAAAGGAAAATTCCTTTTTACGTGAAAATAAAGAAGTTTGTTAAATACTTCATATCTGCAATCACCATATATTCGAGACCTATATATATGGCATATGGTGCAATTTACAATGCAATGACAATAATAATATAGTAGCGAATAAATCTAGCTGATGGCATGTTATCGATGAGTGAAACCACCAAAATCTTCAAAGTTGAAAGCTATGGAAATAAGAAAAATAAACCGATTGAATAAAATTGTGAAGATACTATGTGGTATGTGCATTCACAGAGATTAATCTCTATTATCTACTTTTTATAATGAAAGATTAACTAAAGCCTTTTATAATTCTTTCTAACGAAAAATTTATTATATATATATTTATTTTAACTTTCAAAACTTATTTTAATTTGAATCAAATTATATTTTAATTTTAAACACATCCAATTAGGTGTTATATATATATATGGTGAGTTGTATAGTGATACAAAGTTAAATGACTAAAGATGGTCAAAGTTTGACCGACTAATCTCATGATAACATGTGGCAAAAGAAATTATTTTATTGAGTGAATCAATGCTTAGTGATTGAGTTTGAGAGTAGATTCTGCAATCATATTTGAAAGATTTTCTCAGCCAAATTTTTTTTTCTATTACTTGGATTTTAGTGCGATTTTAGTGCGGACTAAAAATATAAAATAGAAAAAATGGTTGAATCTCCTTAAAAATGAAAAAAAATGAATATAATTTTTGAAAATGTAATTTTATTTAATAGATATTGTTGCATAATAATATAAAATTAAGGAAATTTCATTCATTATTCTTAAAAGGATAAATGTTTTACGTTTCAGAAAATTATTTGTGGGAAGTCTTCAAAATTTGAAATAGAATAAAATGACTTTATAGTGTTAATTGGATTCAATTTCAACAAGAATTGTTTGTTTGAGTGATTTTTTTCACAAGACTTTTTAAAATAATTTAAAATTTAAATATTTGATATAAAAATGACTTTTTATTATCAATTATATTTAAGTATAATAATATAGAAGTACTTTTTGTTTATTTATTATGTTATAAATATTTTTTAAGTAAAAAAAGATATTTTTTAAAAAATTATAAATTATAATTTCTTAAAAAAATTTTTTTTAGTATTTTATTTTTATTATTAAAAATTTATCAAATATACTAAAAAATATTACTACTTAATAGCATCTAAATAAATTTTTTGTTTAGATACAATAATATAAAAATATTTTTTATTTATTTATTATGTTAAAATTTTTTTAAGCAAATTTTTTTTAAAAAAAAAAGATATAAATTATAGTTTCTAAATGGAACAATTCATTAGCCAATGACAAACTCTTAAATAAAATTTTAATCCACGATAAATCAGTTTTTAACCTGTTTAATTGGAGAACACCGTAAAAACCAAAAAATAAGTTGATAAGTTATTATTATTGTCAACTATAATAAGTATAGCTTAGATTCAACCAAAAATAAATTCAGGTGTCTATATTGACATAACATATCTGTAATTAGGGGTGTGAATCATTAAAAGTTTAAAACAAGTTTTAAAGTTAACACATAGTTTACTTAAAATTTATATTTCCATTGACTCATAAAAATACAATAAAAAACAATAAACGCCAAAACTCATTATTCATAATTTTATTTTCTTATTATGGGTGTAACATCCAAGCTTTAAATACCTTATGATTGTACTAAGAACTCAGGCATCACTTATTTTTAAACTTTTTTATTTTATACTATCTTTATTTAATATTGAGTCTTTGCGAATACGAACTAAAATTTTAATCAAGAAATTGAAAGGAGACTTTATTTTAAATCACTTAACCACAAAAATATATATTTATATAGCTTTATATACATAGAGTCATAGACTTATTCAAAGATTGTCAAATACAAGTCATGCCCCTTTAAAAATCAAAACAATCAACGACGAGAGAAAAATAAAATCTAGGACTAAACTAAATACAAAAAATACGAATATATTTGTACATAAAAATTCTATCGTTCAGTCACAGCTCCACACCAAGGACTCCTAAACTTGTTGTTGAAAAGAAGATCTGTAGGGGGTGAGAACATCGCCCTTGCAGGTTCTCAGTAAAGAAAGTGAATGTCGTAAAAGTAATGAATAAAATTGCAAATAATTAACTTTACTCGATAAAATTATTTTTATCAACCTTCGAAAATACTTTTTAATTTTACTTTAGACAATTAATTGCTTTCTTTAAAATTTTTGAATTTAAAACAAATCTCAATCACATCATTAATTCTTAATCACATTAATACATAACTAATAGCACAAGAGACCCAGTTGAACACACAAGTAAGGTAGAATAAGACAACCAGCACAATCACAGAAAAATACAATAAGCAAACACAACCAAATGCAAATGCACAAACAATATGATGCATGTCTATCCTTAGCGCAGGTAATGAGCTCATTTGTTATTTTCAACCTGCACCATAATCTCTGCAAGTTTCTACTTCTTGCAGGCGCTGATTCTCCAGCTGAAGCATGTGACCCTTTCTCCTGGAAGCTATTCCATATACACAGGAGTCCCCGCACAATCATTCACATATAAAGTCCATGGCTTAACATTTTCATATCGGCACTATAACTATTTACTTTCCGTCACCCTCTCGTAACCTTTTAATCATTTCATAATCACACGTGTCGTGTTTTCTTTTCTCTTTCTTTCTTTTTCTTAACAAACCAAACTCATATCATGTAAGACCCAAAACTTTTGAAGAATCTTATTATGAGTTGATTTCAAATTTTATTTATTATTAGAAATTTTATTTTCAAAAATTATTTCATTGAAAATAATTAAATCAAGTTTTGATAATTAAAATGAAGATTTTATTTAATTTCATAATTATTGAGTTATTTTCTATATTTAAATTATAACGTTAGTAGTTATGAAATAATAAGAATTTTATATGATTTGGACTAAATAATTAATATTTTAAAATATTAATACTGCTGTTTTGAACAATAAAGAAATTAATTATATTATCTCAAATTATTGGATTTGAACATTTTATTAAAAATAATTTGTGAAATTGATGAACAAATAGTATTTTGTACATTATTATTGTTGGATTAAAATTTACTTCTAATTACTATATTATTCCAATTTTTATTTGAAATTACGAAACCTTAAACCTCCGCCACTCTCCTCAACGCCGCATCACCCTCATCACTCAATACACTCACACAGTTTTTCCCCATACCCACGAAGAAGAAAGAAATAAGTGAACCACCGCAGAGAAGGGGAGGAGGAGAGGAAGAAGATCGCGCCGGCGTGCTGGGCTGCACCGCCGCCATCGCGTCGTCATCTGACCGAAGGGGGAGAAGAGCGTCGCACGTGCCACGAGCTCGCCGTCACCCATGGAGCCACGAGCTGCGCCTAGTCACCGTCGAGGTCACCACGTCGTCGTCCTTGCCAACTCCGAAAGGGAATCACGATGGAGCTCCATTTCTACTTCTCTGGTCCGCCAAGAGTGAGCGACGCTGGGAGAGAGGGAGTCACGAGCCATAGCCACTGCCATTCGCGCTCCAGCCCGTCGCCACCACCGCATCGCCTGCGTAGTCGCCGGTCCATCCACAAGCCGCTGCGAAGGGGAGTTGCGCCGTGCAAACGGGTCGCCATCCGTGAAGCCCTCGCCGTCAGCTATGTCGTCGCCGCTGCGTTTTGCTCCATCAGCGCCTTCGTGAGGGTCCAAGTCGGCGGAGTTCCACGCCACTTCTGCTGTCCAGAACCCTGTTACCGTCGCTCGAAATACTGCCGGTAAAGGTTTTAAGTCTGGTTTCTGTTCTTTCAAAATTTCGGGAAGATTATTGACACTGCGTGGTTGTACAGCTGCTATTATCAGAGATTTGGGCCGCCGCCGCCAGTCGAAAATTATTGACAGAGCTGCTGCCAGGTCGATTTAGAGTTGTGGCTGCTTCACTTTGTTATTTCAATAAGTAATTTCTGTTTCGAAAGCCCTGCGTTAGTATTCCATTCTGTGTAATAAAGTAGTTGCGATGTTAATGGTTCTAGGAGTTAGAATCCGAGTTTACTAGTGGCTTTTGGAGCTGTTTCTGCTTTTGAGAGAGCAAGTAGAGCCGAGTTGTTGGTTACCGTCAATTCGGGTTGAGTCGAAAAGAACTCTGTGAGGCGTTTGGGCTGTGATTTTACGTATTGAGGTAGGGGCCTTTTCAGAAAACCACATTTTATGATTTGAAATTATTATTTATGGATATTGACATGAGAAAATATATCTTTGAGTGATTGTATAAGTCTTATGTAATTGTTGATTGTCTTGGATGAATATGAATGCTTGATTGGCTGGGTTGTTGTTCGGTTTTGTGAAACGGATAGTTCTTGAAATGCTTCTTTAAAGTTAATTTATAAAAGCTTGAAATCGAGTTTATTCTGTTAAGAATTGATTTGAATTTGATTTGGTGTTCTTGAAACATGAACACGATGCATCTTTGGAAACAACTTGATTTTGAATTGATTTGGTTTTGAACCCCTTGAAGAGGATTGTGAATTTAAGACTTTTTATTATCTTTACTTGGATCAATTATGAAAGCGATGAAGTTACGCTTTGAAAAGAATTATTGAAAAGAGGATTATGATTTCCCCTTATTTCCTAAGAAAAATAGTATGTTTTTGGGTGTAAGTCATTCGAAAGAGAATTATACTTTAAGGCTGTTTTAAAAGGTGAAAAGGGTTTATGTTTTTCTTTATTTAACTTAAAGATTGTCACTTGGAGGAGTTTTCGAGACTTTAAAAGAATTTGGGTTTCGATTGATAAATCTATTTTTTTTTGATGTTTTAGATAAGCTTCAAAGTATCCTTTGAATTCTGGTTTAGCAAAACAAAAATGATTTTTCAAGCAGTTTGAAACGCTTTAGATTTAATCATGGAATTGAAGCTAGTTTGTTTAAGTAAAGGAAATGATTTTGAAAGAAGTAATTGATTACAGGACTCGGTTTGGCTTAGATTCTATTTTTATTACTCAAATCAGGAAGTCAAGGTTTTAAAGATTTTAAGCGACCTTGAGGAAATGAGTTATGTTATTCTCCCCTAAAGACTTGAGACCCAGCCGAGGAACTTTTTTTACAAAATCCTATTTTTGGATGGATGAATTTGAATATTTCAGATAAGGCCTTTAATTTGCCATGGTTTTGGAAGTTTTGGAAAGAGGATGCTGAGAGTGGCTTTGTTTTGAAAAGAGAACCTACTTTGAGTAAAAGTGGCTTATGAGCCTAAAATGATTTGAGGAATGGGAATTTTAAAGCCAAGCCTGAAAAGAATTGATTTTTGGATTTCAAAGTGAAGTGAATTGAAAAAAAGTGATTTATGGCTTGAATGATGATCTTATGAATTTGATGATGTTAGATGGTGGAAGTGCTATTATATTATGAGCCGGAATGGCTGTGTATGATAATGAATTATGGCTGATTGCGGAATATGTTATGAGCTGGATGGCTGACTATGAATCATGAATTTAAGCTGGATGGCTAAGATGAATGTTGATGTATGGTTGAGAGTAAATGCATATATGCTGAGTTATTGATATTGTGATTGTTGCACTTCACCTATCTGAGATACGAGTTTCCCTGGGTGAAAGCAGTGACTAGCCATCACGTGCTCTGGTGGACGAAATTGTGATCACATCAATGTAGTACTCTTTGTTATTGTATGGAATCATTATTATGGCTCTTTGCTATGTGTGGACACAACTCCGTTCAACTTAACCAGCAAGTGTACTGGGTCATCCAAGTAATACCTTACGTGAGTAAGGGTCGATCCCACAGAGATTGTTGGTATGAAGCAAGCTATGGTCATCTTGTAAATCTTAGTTAGGCAAATTAAATGGTTTATGATAAGTTCGAAAATAAATAATAAACAGAAAATAAAATAGTAAATAGTTACTCATATAATTCCATGGTGGGAATTTCAGATAGGCATATGGAGATGGTGTGCTCCTCTCGAATCTCTACTTTCTTATTACATTCATCCATTCCTTCTTACTCCTTTCCATGGCAAGCTGTATGTAGGGCATCACCGTTGTCAATGGCTACATCCCATCCTCTCAGTGAAAATGGTCCTATGCTCTGTCACAGCACGGCTAATCATCTGTCGGTTCTCAATCAGGTTGGAATAGAATCCCTTGATTCTTTTGCGTCTGTCACTAACGCCCAGCCTTCAGGAGTTTGAAGCTCGTCACAGTCATTCAATCCCAGAATCCAACTCGGAATACCACAGACAAAGTTAGACTTTCCGGATTCCCGGAATCCTACTCGGAATACCATAGACAAGGTTAGACTTTCCGGATTCCCATGAATGCCGCCATCTATCTAGCTTATACCACGAAGATTCTGTTAGGGAATCTAAGAGATATGCGCCCGGCCTAAGGTAGAACGGAAGTGGTTGTCAGTCACGCGCGTTCATAGGTGAGAATGATGATGAGTGTCACGGATCATCACATTCATCAAGTTGAAGTGCAACGTATATCTTGGAATAAGAATAAGGAGAATTGAATAGAAAATAGTAGTAATTGCATTGAAACTTGAGGTACAGCAGAGCTCCACACCCTTAATCTATGGTGTGTAGAAATTCCACCGTTGAAAATACATAAGTGAAAGGTTCAGGCATGGCCGAATGGCCAGCCTCCCCCCTCCCCCAAAACGTGATCAATAGCCTCCTCAGATGAAGAGTAATGCAAAACTGAGACCAAAGATGTAACGTGGTCCAAAGATGACTAATACACTAGTAAAAAGTTCTATTTATACTAAACTAGCTACTAGGGTTTACAGGAGTAAGTAATTGATGCATAAATCCACTTCCGGGGCCCACTTGGTGTATGTTTGGGCTGAGCTTGATCTATCCACGAGCTGAGGCTTTTCTTGGAGTTGAACGCCAAGTTATAACGTGTTTTGGGCGTTCAACTCCGGGTCGTGACGTGTTTCTGGCGTTTAACTCCAGACAGCAACATGGAACTGGCGTTGAGCGCCAGTTTACGTCGTCAATTCCCGAATAAAGTATAGACTATTATATATTTCTGGAAAGCTCTGGATGTCTACTTTCCAAATCCGTTGAGAGCGCGCCATTTGGAGTTCTGTAGCTCTAGAAAATCCATTTCGAGTGCAGGGAGGTCAGATTCCAACAGCATCAGCAGTCCTTTGTCAGCCTCCTATAAGAGTTTTGCTCAAGTCCCTCAATTTCAGCCAGAAATTACCTGAAATCACAAAAAAACACACAAACTCATAGTAAAGTCCAGAAATGTGAATTTAACATAAAAAATAATGAAAACATCCCTAAAAGTAGCTTGAACTTACTAAAAATTACCTAAAAACAATGCCAAAAAGCGTATAAATTATCCGCTCATCACAACACCAAACTTAAATTGTTGCTTGTCCCCAAGCAACTGAAAATCAATTAAGATAAAAAGAAGAGAATATACTATGAATTCCAAAATATCAATGAATATTAATTATAATTAGATGAGCGGGACTTGTAGCTTTTTGCTTTTGAACAGTTTTGGCATCTCACTTTTTCCTTTGAAGTTCAGAATGATTGACTTCTCTAGGAACTTAGAATTTTGGATAGTGTTATTGACTTTCCTAGTTAAGCATGTTGATTCTTGAACACAGCTACTTATGAGTCTTGGCCGTGGCCCTAAGTACTTTGTTTTCCAGTATTACCACCGGATACATAAGTGCCACAGACACATAACTGGGTGAACCTTTTCAGATTGTGACTCAGCTTTGCTAGAGTCCCCAGTTAGTGGTGTCCAGAGCTCTTAAGCACACTCTTTTGCTTTGGATCACGACTTTAACCATTCAGTCTCAAGCTTTTCACTTGGACCTGCATGACACAAGCACATGGTTAGGGACAGCTTAGTTTAGCCGCTTAGGCCTGGATTTTATTTCCTTGGGCCCTCCTATTCATTGATGTTCAAAGCCTTGGATCCTTTTTACCCTTGCCTTTTGGTTTTAAGGGCTATTGGCTTTTTCTGCTTGCTTTTTCTTTATTTCTTTCTATTTTTTTCGCCACTTTTTTTTTTCTTTCACAAGCTTTTGCTTTTTCACTGCTTTTTCTTGCTTCAAGAATCAATTTTCAAGATTTTTCAGATTGTCAATAACATTTCTCTTTGTTCATCATTCTTTCAAGAGCCAACAGTTTTAACATTCATAAACAACAAGATCAAAAACATGCATTGTTCAAGCATTCATTCAGAAAACAAAAAGTATTGTCACCACGTCAATATAATTGAACTAAATTCCAGGATAAATTCGAAATTCATGTACTTCTTGTTCTTTTGATTTAAAAATATTTTTCATTTAAGAGAGGTGAAGGATTAATGGAATTATTCATAACTTTAAGACATAGTTACTAAACACTAATGATCATGAAGTAGAGACACAAAACATAAATGAACACAACATAAAAACCGAAAAGCAAAAAGAAATAAGAACAAGGAATGAATCCACCTTAGTGGCATCTTCTTCTTGAAGGACCAACAATGTCCTTAAGCTCTTCTATGTCCCTTCCTTGCCTTTGTTTCTCCTCTCTCATTGCTCTTTGATCTTCTCTTATTTCATGGAGAATGATGGAGTGTTCATGATGTTCCACCCTTAATTGTTCCACATTGTGGCTCAAATCTTCTAAGGAAGTGTTGAGTTGTTCCCAATAGTTGTTGGGAGGAAAGTGCATCCCTTGAGGCATCTCAGGGATTTCTTGATGATGAGCTTCCTCATGCATCTCTTGAGATCCGTGGAGGGTCTCTCTTGCTTGCTCTATCCTCTTCTTGGTGATGGGCTTATCCTCTTCAATGGGGATGTCTCCTTCTATGATAACTCCAGCTGAGTAACATAGATGGCAAATAAGGTGAGGAAAAGCTAGCCTTGCCATGGTGGAGGGCTTTTCAGCTATTTTGTAGATTTCATTGGAGATGACTTCATAAACTTCTACTTCCTCTCCAATCATGATGTGGTGCGCGAAATTGTGAACAATACTTTTTCACAACTCAAATAATCCCCGGTAATGGCTCCAAGAACTTGGTGGCTCAATACCATGGCATTACACAACTTCGCACAACTAACCAGCAAGTGCACTGGGTCGTCCAAGTAATAAACCTTACGTGAGTAAGGGTCGATCCCACGGAGATTGTTAGTATTGAAGCAAGCTATGGTCATCTTGTAAATCTTAGTCAGGCAAACTCAGATGTATACGGTGATGAACGAAAATAACATAGAAGATAAGGATAGTGATACTTATGTATATCATTGGTGTAAGAGCTTCAGACAAGTATATGAAGATGCCTTCCCTTCCGTCCCTCTGCTTTCCTACTGTCTTCATCCAATCCTTCTTACTCCTTTCCATGGCAAGCTCGTGTAGGGTCTCACTGTTGTCAGCAGCTACCTCCCATCCGCGCAGTGAAAGCTAATGCACACACTCTGTCACAGTGCTTCCAATCACCGGTTTGGTTCCCTCCCCTACCGGAATAGAATAACTCTTTTGCGTCTGTCACTAACGCCCAGTAGGTTACAGGTTTGAAGCACGTCACAGTCATTCAATCATTGAATCCTACTCAGAATACCACAGACAAGGTTAGACCTTCCGGATTCTCTTGAATGCTGCCATCAGGTCCTGCCTATACCACGAAGATTCCGAAGAATCCAAGAGATATTCACTAAGCCTCATATGCTCGTAGAACAAGAATGGTTGTCAGTCACCTTGTTCATGGGTGAGAATGGTGATGGGCGTCAATCATCACCTTCATCATGTTGAAGAACAAGTGATATCTTGGATAAAGAACAAGCGGAATTGAATGGAAGAACAATAGTAATTGCATTAATACTCGAGGTACAGCAGAGCTCCACACCTTAATCTATGGTGTGTAGAAACTCCACCGTTGAAAATACATAAGCATAAGGTCTAGGCATGGCCAAATGGCCAGCCTCCCAATGATCTAAGATAGCATAAAACTCAAAGATAGCTACCAAGATGTTCTAGATGTTAAAATACAATAGTGAAAGGTCCTACTTATAGAAAACTAGTACATAGATGAGTAAATGACATAAAAATCCACTTCCGGGCCCACTTGGTGTGTGCTTGGGCTGAGCAATGAAGCAAATTTCGTGTAGAGACTCTTCTTGGAGTTAAACGCCAGCTTTGGTGCCAGTTTGGGCGTTTAACTCCCATTTGGGTGCCAGTTCCAGCGTTTAACGCTGGGATTTCTTGAGGTGACTTTGAATGCCGGTTTGGGCCATCAAATCTTGGGCAAAGTATAGACTATCATATATTGCTGGAAAGCCCAGGATGTCTACTTTCCAACGCCGTTGAGAGCGCGCCAATTGGGCTTCTGTAGCTCCAGAAAATCCACTTCGAGTGCAGGGAGGTCAGAATCCAACAGCATCTGCAGTCCTTTTGAGTCTCTGGATCAGATTTTTGCTCAGGTCCCTCAATTTCAGCCAGAAAATACCTGAAATCACAGAAAAACACACAAACTCATAGTAAAGTCCAGAAAAGTGAATTTTAACTAAAAACTAATAAAAATATACTAAAAACTAACTAGATCATATCAAAAACATACTAAAAACAATGCCAAAAAGTATACAAATTATCCGCTCATCACAACACCAAACTTAAATTGTTGCTTGTCCCCAAGCAACTGAAAATCAAATAAGATAAAAGGAAGAGAATATGCAATGAATTCCAAAAACATCTGTGAAGATCAGTATTAATTAGATGAGCGGGGCTTTTAACTTTTTGCCTCTGAACAGTTTTGGCATCTCAATCTATCCTTTGAAATTCAGAATGGTTGGCTTCTTTAGGAACTTAGAATCCAGATAGTGTTAATGATTCTCCTAGTAAAGTATGATGATTCTTGAACATAGCTATTTATTGAGTCTTGGCTGTGGCCCAAAGCACTCTGTCTTTCCAGTATTACCACCGGATACATACATGCCACAGACACATAATTGGGTGAACCTTTTCAGATTGTGACTTAGCTTTGCTAAAGTCCCCAATTAGAGGTGTCCAGGGTTCTTAAGCACACTCTTATTTGCCTTGGATCACAACTCTTATTATTATTATTATTATTTTTTTTTTCGTTTTCTCTTTTTTTTTTCGGTTTTTTTTTTTTTTGAATAGCAATGCTTTTTCTTGCTTCAAGAATCATTTTATTGATTTTTCAGATCCTCAATAACATGTCTCCTTTTTCATCATTCTTTCAAGAGCCAACATTCATGAACCACAAATTCAAGATACATATGCACTGTTTAAGCATACATTCAGAGAACAAAAATATTGCCACCACATCAAAATAATTAAACTATTATAAAATTCAAAATTCATGCAATTCTTCCTTTTTCAATTAAGCACATTTTTATTCAAGAAAGGTGATGGATTCATAGGACATTCATAACTTTAAGGCATAGACACTAAGATACTAATGATCATAAGACACAAGCATGGATAACATAAAGCACTAAAATTCGAAAAACAAAGGAATAAAGAACAAGGAAATCAAGGAATGGGTCCACCTCAGTGATGGCGGCTCTTCCTTGCTTTTGAAGGTCCTATGGAGTGCTTGAGCTCCTCAATGTCTCTTCCTTGCCTTTGTTGCTCCTCTCTCATGATTCTTTGTTCTTCTCTAATTTCATAGAGGAGAATGGAGTGTTCTTGGTGCTCCACCCTTAGTTGTCCCATATTGGAACTCAACTCTCCTAGGGAGGTGTTTAGTTGCCCCCAATAGTCTTGTGGAGGAAAATTCATCCCTTGAGGAATCTCAGGGATCTCATGATGAGTGGGATCTCTTGTGTACTCCATCCTTTTCTTAGTGATGGGCTTGTCCTCATCAATGGTGATGTCTCCCTCTATGTCTACTCCCACTGAATAACAGAGGTGACAAATGAGGTGAGGAAAGGCTAACCTTGCCAAGGTAGAGGTCTTGTCCGCCACCCTATAGAGTTCTTGGGCTATAACCTCATGAACCTCTATTTCTTCTCCAATCATGATGCTATGAATCATGATGGCCCGGTCTATGGTAACTTCGGACCGGTTGCTAGTGGGAATGATTGAGCGTTGTATGAACTCTAACCATCCTCTAGCCACGGGTTTGAGGTCATGCCTTCTCAATTGGACCGGCTTTCCTCTTGAATCTTGCTTCCATTGTGCGCCCTCTTCACATATGACTGTGAGGACTTGGTCCAACCTTTGATCAAAGTTGACCCTTCTAGTGTAAGGATGCTCATCTCCTTGCATCATAGGCAAGTTGAACGCCACCCTCACACTTTCCGGACTAAAATCCAAGTATTTCCCCCGAACCATAGTAAGATAATTCTTTGGATCCGGGTTCACACTTTGGTCATGGTTCTTGGTGATCCATGCATTGGCATAGAACTCTTGAACCATCAAGATTCCGACTTGTTGAATGGGGTTGGTAAGTACTTCCCAACCTCTTCTTCGGATCTCATGGCGGATCTCCGGATATTCACCCTTTTTGAGTGAAAAGGGGACTTCGGGGATCACCTTCTTCAAGGCCACAACTTCATAGAAGTGGTCTTGATGCACCCTTGAGAGGAATCTATCCATCTCCCATGACTCGGAGGTGGAAGCCTTTGCCTTCCCTTTCCTCTTTCTAGAGGTTTCTCCGGCCTTGGATGCCATAAATGGTTATGGAAAAACGAAAAAGCAACGCTTTCACCACACCAAACTTAAAATGTTTGCTCGTCCTCGAGCAAAAGAAGAAAGAAGAGAGTAGAAAAAGAAGAAATGAGGAGGAGGGAGATGGTGGTGTATTCGGCCAAAGAGGGGGAGAAGTGGTGTTTAGGTAGTGGGAAAATGAAGGGGTAAAGAGGGGTTTATATAGGAAAGAGGGGGATGAGGGTTCGGCCATTTGAGGGTGGGTTTGGGAGGGAAAGTGGTTTGAATTTGAAGGGTGAGGTTGGTGGGGTTTTATGAAGGATGGATGTGAGTGGTGAAGAGAAAGATGGGATTTGATAGGTGAGGGGTTTTTGGGGAAGAGGTGTTGAGGTGATTGGTGAATGGGGGAAGAAGAGAGAGAGTGATGGTAGGGTCCTGTGGAGTCCACAGATCCTGTAGTGTCAAGGAAAAGGCATCCTTGCACCAAATGGCATCAAAATCCACGTTTTGAGCCTTTTCTGGCGTTAAACGCCGGGCTGGTGCCCATTCCTGGCGTTTAACGCCAGGTTTTTGCCCTTTACTGGCGTTTAACGCCAGTCTGGTGCCCCTTTCTGGCGTTAAACGCCCAGAATGGTGCCAGACTGGGCGTTAAACGCCCAACAGCTAGGCTGACTGGCGTTTAAACGCCAGCAGCATCTTCCTCCAGGGTGTGCTGTTTCTCTTCCTGTTTTTCATTCTGTTTTTGCTTTTTTCATTGTTTTTGTGACTTCTTATGATCATCAACCTATAAAAAAGATAAAATAACAAAAGAAAATAATTAATTATAAAACATTGGGTTGCCTCCCAACAAGCGCTTCTTTACTGTCATTAGCTTGACAGAGGACTCTCATGGAGCCTCAGAGATGCTCAGAACCGTGTTGGGACTTCCCAACACCAAACTTAGAGTTTGATTGTGGCCTCCCAACACCAAACTTAGAGTCTGACTGTGGGGGCTCTGTTTGGCTCTGCTTTGAGAGAAGCTCTTCATGCTTCTTCTCCATGATGACAGAGGGATATCCTTGGGCCTTAAACACCAAGGATTCTTCATTCACTTGAATGATCAACTCTCCTCTATCAACATCAATCACAGCCTTTGCTGTGGCTAGGAAGGGTCTGCCAAGGATGATGGATTCATCCATGCACCTCCCAATCTCTAGGACTATGAAATCAGTAGGAATGTAATGGTCTTCAACCTTAACCAGAACATCCTCTACAAGTCCATAGGCTTGTTTTCTTGAGTTGTCTGCCATCTCTAGTGAGATTTTTGCAGCTTGCACCTCAAAGATCCCTAATTTCTCCATTACAGAGAGGGGCATGAGGTTTACACTTGACCCCAAGTCACACAAGGCCTTCTTGAAGGTCATGGTGCCTATGGTACAAGGTATAGAAAACTTCCCAGGATCTTGCCTCTTTTGAGGCAATTGCTGCCTAGACAAGTTATCCAGTTCTTTGGTGAGCAAAGGGGGTTCATCCTCCCAAGTCTCATTTCCAAATAACTTGTCATTCAGCCTCATGATTGCTCCAAGGTATTTAGCAACTTGCTCTTCAGTGACATACTCATCCTCTTCAGAGGAAGAATACTCATCAGAGCTCATGAAAGGCAGTAGTAAGTCCAAGGGAATCTCTATGGTCTCAGTTTGAGCCTCAGATTCCCAAGGTTCCTCATTAGGGAACTCATTGGAGGCCAGTGGACGTCCAGTGAGGCCTTCCTCAGTGGCGTTCACTGCCTCTTCTTCCTCCCAGAATTCGGCCATATTTATGGCTTTGCACTCTCCTTTTGGATTTTCTTCAGTGTTACTTGGGAGAGTGCTTGGGGGAAGTTCAGTAATTTTCTTGCTCAGCTGACCCACTTGTCCTTCCAAATTCCTAATGGAGGATCTAGTTTCAGTCATGAAACTTTGAGTGGTTTTGATTAGATCAGAGACCATGGTTGCTAAGTCAGAGGTATTCTGCTTAGAGCTCTCTGTCTGTTGCTGAGAAGATGATGGAAAAGGTTTACCATTGTTAAACCTGTTTCTTCCACCATTATTATTGAAACCTTGTTGAGGTCTCTCTTGATTCTTCCATGAGAGATTTGGGTGATTTCTCCATGAAGAATTATAGGTGTTTCCATAGGGTTCTCCTAGGTAATTCACCTCTTCCATGGAAGGGTTCTCAGGATCATAAGCTTCTTCCTCAGATGAAGCATCCTTAGTACTGTTTGGTGCATTTTGCATTCCAGACAGACTTTGAGAAATCAAATTGACTTGTTGAGTCAATATCTTGTTCTGAGCCAATATGGCATTCAGAGTGTCAATCTCAAGAACTCCTTTCTTCTGACTAGTCCCATTGTTCACAGGATTCCTTTCAGAAGTGTACATGAATTGGTTATTTGCAACCATTTCAATCAATCTTGAGCTTCTGCAGGCGTCTTCTTCAGATGAAGAGATCCTCCAGCCGAGCTATCCAAAGACATCTTGGATAGTTCAGAGAGACCATCATAGAAAATACCTATGATGCTCCATTCAGAAAGCATGTCTGAGGGACATCTTCTGATTAATTGTTTGTATCTTTCCCAAGCTTCATAGAGGGATTCTCCATCCTTCTGTCTGAAGGTTTGGACTTCCACTCTAAGCTTACTCCATCTTTGTGGTGGAAAGAACTTTGCCAAGAAGGCATTGACTAGCTTTTCCCAAGAGTCCAGGCTTTCTTTAGGTTGAGAATCCAACCATATTCTAGCTCTGTCTCTTACAGCAAAAGGGAATAGCATCAGTCTGTAGACCTCAGGGTTAACCCCATTAGTCTTGACTGTGTCACAGATTTGCAAGAACTCAGCTAAAAACTGATGAGGATCTTCCATTGGAAGTCCATGAAACTTGCAATTCTGTTGCATTAGAGAAACTAATTGAGGCTTAAGCTCAAAGTTGTTTGCTCCAATGGCAGGGATAGAGATGCTTCTCCCATAGAAATCAGGAGTAGGTGCAGTAAAGTCACCAAGCACCTTCCTTGCATTGTTTGCATTGTTGTTGTTTTCGGCGGCCATTTGTTCTTCTTCCTTGAAGAATTCGGTCAGGTGCTCTAAAGAGAGTTGTGTTTTGGCTTCTCTTAGCTTTCGCTTCAAGGTTCTCTCAGGTTCAGGATCAGCCTCAACAAGAATGCCTTTGTCTCTGCTCCTGCTCATATGAAAGAGAAGAGAAACAGAAAGTGTGGAATCCTCTATGTCACAGTATAGAGATTCCTTGAGATGTCAGAGGAAAAGAGAAATAGAAAGAAGAAGGAGAAGATGAATTCGAACTTTAATTAGATAAGGTTCGAATTGTGCATTTAGAAAGAGTGGTACTCCATAAATAGAAGGATGTGGGAAGGAGGGAAGAGAATTTTCGAAAATTCAATTAAGAGATTTTAAAAACATTTTGAAAATTTGATTGATAATTTTCGAAAATTAAAGGTGAAAAAGAAATCAAGTGATTTTTGAAAAAGATTTTGAAATTAGAAATTAAAAAGATTTGATTGAAAACTAATTTGAAAAAGATGTGGTTAAAAAGATTTAATTGAAAAGTTATGGTTTTAAAAAGATGTGATTGAGAAGATATGATTTGAAAACAATTTTAAAAGATATGATTTGAAAACAATTTTAAAAAGATTTGATTTTAAAAATTAATGACTTACCTAACAAGAAAAGATATGATTTGAAACATTTAAACCTTTCTCAACAGAAAAGGTAACAATCTTGTGATGTTTCAATCAAATCATTAATTGTAAGTAAGTATCTTTGAAAAAGGAAAGAAATTAATTTTGAAAACATTTGATTGAAAAGATATGATTTGAAAAAGATTTGATTTTGGAAAACTTTGAAAACTTAAAAAAAATTGATTTTGAAAACAAAATCTTCCCCCTAGCACCATCCTGGCGTTAAACGCCCAAAATGCTACCTCTTTGGGCGTTAAACGCCCAACCAGGTGCCCTGGCTGGCGTTTAAACGCCAGTCTGCCTTCTTCACTGGGCATTTTTGAATGCTCAGCTTTTTCTGTATAATTCCTCTGCAGTATGTTCTAAATCTTCAATTCTTTGTATCATTGACTTGAAAAGACACAAATTAAAAATATTTTTAGATTTTTTAATAATCAAAATGCAAAATGAATCAATTAGCAATGCATGCAAGACACCAAACTTAGCAGTTTGTATACTACTGACACTAACAATATGAGAATGCATATGAGACACACAAAATACTTCAAGTCAATAGAATTCAAAGATCAAAACAAAGAAATATATGCATGGATTCGAAAATTATAACAAAAACATGCATTTGACACCAAACTTAGGATGAGACACTAAACTTAAGCAAGAAACATCAAATATTTTTGGTCTTTTTGATTTTGTAATTTTTGTGTGTTTTTCGAAAATTAAGTAGGAAAAGGTATCAAAATTCTTAATGAGAATTCCAGGAATCAGTGTAGTGCTAGTCTAAGACTCCGGTCCAGGAATTAGACATGGCTTCACAGCCAGCCAAGCTTTCAAAGAAAGCTTTGGTCCAAAACACTAGACATGACCAGAGGTCAGCCAAATCTTAGCAGATCACTGCTCCAAGAGCAAAATTGATGAGAATCAACAAGCTCTTGTGGTGATAAGTTGAAACCTCGGTCCAATCAGATTAGACATGGCTTCTCAGCCAGCCAGATTTCAACAAATCATCATGAAACTCTAGAATTCATCTTCAAGAATTTCGAAAAAAATAATACCTAATCTAAGCAACAAGATGAACCGTCAGTTGTCCAGCCTAAACAATCCCGGGCAATAACACCAAAAACTCGATGTTGTTGCCAGATCTTGGCACTGATGTTACCAAAAGCTTGCTCAAAACTTGAACAATCCCCGGCAACGGCGCCAAAAACTTGGTGCTGTTGCCGGATTTTGGCACTGATGTCACCGGACCAAAAGCTTGCTCAAAACTTGAACAATCCCCGGCAACGGCGCCAAAAACTTGGTGCGCAAAATTTTGAACAATACTTTTTCACAACTCAAATAATCCCCGGTAATGGCTCCAAGAACTTGGTGGCTCAATACCATGGCATTACACAACTTCGCACAACTAACCAGCAAGTGCACTGGGTCGTCCAAGTAATAAACCTTACGTGAGTAAGGGTCGATCCCACGGAGATTGTTAGTATTGAAGCAAGCTATGGTCATCTTGTAAATCTTAGTCAGGCAAACTCAGATGTATATGGTGATGAACGAAAATAACATAGAAGATAAGGATAGTGATACTTATGTATATCATTGGTGTAAGAGCTTCAGACAAGTATATGAAGATGCCTTCCCTTCCGTCCCTCTGCTTTCCTACTGTCTTCATCCAATCCTTCTTACTCCTTTCCATGGCAAGCTCGTGTAGGGTCTCACTGTTGTCAGCAGCTACCTCCCATCCGCGCAGTGAAAGCTAATGCACACACTCTGTCACAGTGCTGCCAATCACCGGTTTGGTTCCCTCCCCTACCGGAATAGAATAACTCTTTTGCGTCTGTCACTAACGCCCAGTAGGTTACAGGTTGAAGCACGTCACAGTCATTCAATCATTGAATCCTACTCAGAATACCACAGACAAGGTTAGACCTTCCGGATTCTCTTGAATGCTGCCATCAGGTCCTGCCTATACCACGAAGATTCCGAAGAATCCAAGAGATATTCACTAAGCCTCATATGCTCGTAGAACAAGAATGGTTGTCAGTCACCTTGTTCATGGGTGAGAATGGTGATGGGCGTCAATCATCACCTTCATCATGTTGAAGAACAAGTGATATCTTGGATAAAGAACAAGCGGAATTGAATGGAAGAACAATAGTAATTGCATTAATACTCGAGGTACAGCAGAGCTCCACACCTTAATCTATGGTGTGTAGAAACTCTACCGTTGAAAATACATAAGCATAAGGTCTAGGCATGGCCAAATGGCCAGCCTCCCAATGATCTAAGATAGCATAAAACTCAAAGATAGCTACCAAGATGTTCTAGATGTTAAAATACAATAGTGAAAGGTCCTACTTATAGAAAACTAGTACATAGATGAGTAAATGACATAAAAATCCACTTCCGGGCCCACTTGGTGTGTGCTTGGGCTGAGCAATGAAGCAAATTTCGTGTAGAGACTCTTCTTGGAGTTAAACGCCAGCTTTGGTGCCAGTTTGGGCGTTTAACTCCCATTTGGGTGCCAGTTCCAGCGTTTAACGCTGGGATTTCTTGAGGTGACTTTGAACGCCGGTTTGGGCCACCAAATCTTGGGCAAAGTATGGATTATCCTATATTGCTGGAAAGCCCAGGATGTCTACTTTCCAACGCCGTTGAGAGCGCGCCAATTGGGCTTCTGTAGCTCCAGAAAATCCACTTCGAGTGCAGGGAGGTCAGAATCCAACAGCATCTGCAGTCCTTTTCAGTCTCTGAATCAGATTTTTGCTCAGATCCCTCAATTTCAGCCAGAAAATACCTGAAATCACAGAAAAACACACAAACTCATAGTAAAGTCCAGAAAAGTGAATTTTAACTAAAAACTAATAAAAATATACTAAAAACTAACTAGATCATATCAAAAACATACTAAAAACAATGCCAAAAAGTATACAAATTATCCGCTCATCATGATGGCCCGATCCACAGTAACTTCAGATCGGTTGCTAGTGGGAATGATGGAGCGTTGAATGAACTCCAACCATCCTCTAGCCACAGGCTTGAGGTCCAGTCTTCTTAGTTGAACTGGCTTGCCTTTGGAGTCTCTTTTCCATTGAGCTCCTTCCACACATATGTCCATGAGGACTTGGTCCAACCTTTGATTAAAGTTGACCCTTCTAGTGTAGGGGCGTTCATCTCCTTGCATCATGGGCAAGTGGAACGCCAACCTCACATTTTCCGGACTAAAATCTAAGTATTTTCCTCGAACCATTGTGAGATAATTCTTTGGACTCGGGTTCATACTTTGATCATGGTACCTAGTGATCCATGCATTGGCATAAAACTCTTGAACCATTAAGATTCTGACTTGTTGCATGGGGTTGGTTAAGACTTCCCAACCTCTCATTCGGATCTCATGTCGGATTTCCGGATAATCATTTTTCTTGAGCTTGAAAGGGACCTCCGAGATCACCTTCTTCTTTGCCACAACATCATAGAAGTGGTCTTGATGGCTTTTGGAGATGAATATTTCCATCTCCCATGACTCGGAGGTGGAAGCTTTTGTCTTCCCTTTTCCTTTTCTAGAGGATTCTCCGGCCTTAGGTGCCATTGATGGTAATGGAAAAACAAAAAGCTTATGCTTTTACCACACCAAACTTAAAATATTGCTCGCCCTCGAGCAAGAGAAGAAGAAGAAGAAGAAGAAAATATGGAGGAGAGGGGGAGTGTAGGTTTCAGCCAAGGTATGGAAGAGGGGGTTGTGTTGTGTGAAAATGAAGTGGAATAGAGGGGTTTATATAGGAAAATGGGAGAGGGTAGGTTCGGCCATTTAGGGTGGGTTTGGGTGGGAAAGTGTTTTTGAATTTTGAAGGTAGGTGGGGTTTATGGGGAAGAGTGTTATAGGATTAGGAAGTAAGGTGGGAATATGTTAGGTGGGGATCCTGTGGGGTCCACAGATCCTGAGATGATCCTGTGGAGTCCACAGATCCTGAGGTGTCAAGGATTTACATCCCTGCACCAATTAGGCATGTAGAATGCCTTTGCACACCATTCTGGCGTTTAAACGCCGAGATGATGCACACTCTGGGCGTTCAACGCCCATGTGTAGCATGTTTCTGGCGTTGAACGCCAGTTCTATGCTTGTTACTAGCATCCAGCGCCAGCTTTCCTCAAGGCACATTCCTGGCGTTCAAACGCCAGAATGTTGCTTGTTTCTGGCGTTCAGCTCCAGATTCATGCTCTGTTTTGGCGTTGAACGCCAGCCAGATGCTCCTTACTGGTGTTGAACGCCAGTCTGTCCTCCCTCCAGAATGTGATTTTTCTTCTGCTGTTTTTGATTCTGTTTTTAATTTTTATATTTTTTTCGTGACTCCATGATGAGCGGATAATTTGTACCCTTTTTGGCATTGTTTTTAGTATGTTTTTAGTAGTTTTAGTTGAGTTCTTAGTATATTTTTATTAGTTTTTAGCTAAAATTCACTTTTCTAGACTTTACTATGAGTTTGTGTGTTTTTCTGTGATTTCAGGTATTTTCTGGCTGAAATTGAGGGATCTGAGCAAAAATCTGATTCAGAGACTGAAAAGGACTGCAGATGCTGTTGGATTCTGACCTCCCTGCACTCGAAGTGGATTTTCTGGAGCTACAGAAGCCCAATAGGCGCGCTCTCAACGGCGTTGGAAAGTAGACATCCTGGGCTTTCCAGCAATATATGATAGTCCATACTTTGCCCAAGATTTGATGGCCCAAACCGGCGTTCAAAGTTACCCTCAGGAATTCCAGCGTTAAACGCCGGAACTGGCACAAGAATGGGAGTTAAACGCCCAAACTGGCACCAAAGCTGGCGTTTAACTCCAAGGAGAGTCTCTACACGAAAATGCTTCATTGCTCAGCCCAAGCACACACCAAGTGGGCCCGGAAGTGGATTTTTATGTCATTTACTCATCTCTGTACACCCTAGGCTACTAGTTCTCTATATATAGGACCTTTTACCATTGTATTTTTCATCTTTGGACATCTAGTTCTTAGATCATTTGGAGGCTGGCCTCACGGCCATGCCTAGACCTTGTTCTTATGTATTTTCAATGGTGGAGTTTCTACACACCATAGATTAAGGTGTGGAGATCTGCTGTACCTCGAGTATTAATGCAATTACTATTGTTCTTCTATTCAATTCCGCTTGTTCTTTGTCCAAGATATCACTTGTTCTTCAACTTGATGAATGTGATGATCTGTGACACTCATCATCATTCTCACTTATGAACAAAGTGACTGACAACCACTTTTGTTCTACAAGCAATCAAGGCTCTAGTGTTTATCTCTTGGATTCCTGATACACGATGCATGGTTGATCGCCTGACAACCGAGTGCTCGCCTGACAAACGAGCCAGCCATTCCGTGAGATCAGAGTCTTCGTGGTATAGGCGAGAACTGATGGTGGCATTCAAGAGAATCCGGAAGGTCTAACCTTGTCTGTGGTATTCTGAGTAGGATTCAATGATTGAATGACTGTGACGTGCTTCAAACTCCTAGCAGGCGGGGCATTAGTGACAGACACAAAAGAATCACTGGATTCTATTCCGGCCTGACCGAGAACCGACAGCTGATTAGCCATATGCTGTGACAGAGCATAGGAACATTTTCACTGAGAGGATGGGAGGTAGCCACTGACAACGGTGAAACCCTTGCATAAGCTTGCCATGGAAAGGAGTAAGAAGGATTGGATGAAGACAGTAGGAAAGCAGAGAGACGGAAGGGAAGGCATCTTCATACGCTTGTCTGAAGCTCTCACCAATGATATGCATAAGTATCTCTATCTTTATCTTTATGCTTTATTCGTTTATCACTATACTCATTTGAGTCTGCCTGACTGAGATTTACAAGGTGACCATAGCTTGCTTCATAGCAACAATCTCCGTGGGATCGACCCTTACTCGCGTAAGGTTTATTACTTGGACGACCCAGTGCACTTGCTGGTTAGTTGTGCGAAGTTGTGTTAATGCCATGGTATTGAACACCAAGTTTTTGGGGTTCACGACCGGGGATTATGAGAGTTGTGAAAAGTATTGTTCACAATTTCGCGCACCAAGTTTTTGGCGCCGTTGCCGGGGATTGTTCGAGTATGGACAACTGACGGTTCATCTTGTTGCTTAGATTAGGTATTTTTTTTTTCAGAGTTCTTAAGAATGAATTCTAGTGTTTCAAGGTGATGTTCTTATCATCACCAAAGCTGATTGATCCTCATCAATTTAGCTCTTGAATGCAATGTCTTGCTGAAGCTTGGCTAGCTATGTCTAATTCCTTTAGACTAAAGCTTTTGACTAACATTGCATGATTCCTGGAATTCTCATTAAGAATTTTGATACCTTTGTTTTCTTTTCCACTTAATTTTCGAAAAATCCAAAAAATTACAAAATCATAAAAACCAAAAATATTTCTTGTTTAAGTCTAGTGTCTCATTTTAAGTTTGGTGTCAATTGCATGTTTCTGTCCTTCTAGCATTTTTCAAATTCATGCATGTGTCTTCATTAATCTTCAAGTTGTTCTTGATGATTTCCTTGTTTTGATCTTTGAATTCTATTGACTTGAGTGTTTTGTGTTTCTCATATGCATTCTCATGTAGTTGGTGTCAATAGTATACAAACTGCTAAGTTTGGTGTCTTGCATGCATTGTTATTTGATTTTAAGTGCATTTTGATTATTCCTCATTATTAAAAATCCAAAAATATTTTTAATTTGTGTCTTTTCATGTCAATAATACAGAGAATTGAAGATTCAGAACATACTGCAGAGGAATCACACAGAAAAAGCTGGGCATTCAAAAATGCCCAGTGAAGAAGACAGACTGGCGTTTAAACGCCAGCCAGGGTGCTTGGCTGGGCGTTTAACGCCCAAAAGGGTAGAGTTTTGGGCGTTAAACGCCAGAATGTGCACCATTCTGGGCGTTTAACGCCAGGATGGCACAAGGGGGAAGATTTTGTTTTTCAAATCAATTTTTTTCAAGTTTTCAAAGTTTTTCAAAATCAAATCTTTTTCAAATCATATCTTTTCAATCAAATGTTTTCAAAATCAATTTCTTTCCTTTTTCAAAGATACTTACTAACAATTAATGATTTGATTGAACATTTCAAGTATGTTGCCTTTTCTGTTGAGGAAGGTTTAATGTTTGAATCATATCTTTTCTTGTTAGGCAAGTCATTAATTTTTAAAATCAAATCTTTTTTTTTAAATGTTTTTCAAATCATATCTTTTCAATCACATCTTTTTAAAACCAATCATATCTTCTTAACCACATCTTTTTCAAAATAGTTTTCAATCAAATCTTTTTTATTTCTAATTTCAAAATCTTTTTCAAAAATCACTTGATTTCTTCCCCACTTTTATTTTCGAAAATTAATCAGTGTTTTTCAAAATATTTTAAAATCTTTTACTTAATTTTCGAAAATTACTTCCCTTCTTCTCACATCCTTCTATTCATGGACTAACACTATTCCTTAATGCAAAATTCGAACTCCATCTTCTTTGATAAGTTCGAATTTTCTACTTCTGTCTTCCATTTTTCTTTTCCTCTGACACCTCAAGGAATCTCTATACTGTGACATAGAGGATTCCATATTTTCTTGTTCTCTTCTCTTTCATATGAGCAGGAACAAAGACAAAGGCATTCTTGTTGAAGCTGACCCTGAACCTGAAAGGACCTTGAAGCGAAAGCTAAGAGAAGCTAAGGCACAACTCTCTGTTGAAGACCTGACCGAATTCTTCAAAGAAGAAGAACCCATGGCAGCCGAAAACAACAACAATGCCAACAATGCAAGGAAGGTGCTGGGTGACTTTACTGCACCTACTCCCGACTTCTATGGGAGAAGCATCTCTATCCCTGCCATTGGAGCAAACAACTTTGAGCTTAAGCCTCAATTAGTTTCTTTAATGCAACAGAATTGCAAGTTCCATGGACTTCCATTGGAAGATCCTCATCAGTTTTTAGCTGAATTCTTGCAAATCTGTGACACTGTCAAGACTAATGGGGTTGACCCTGAGGTCTACAGACTAATGCTATTCCCTTTTGCTGTAAGAGACAGAGCTAGGACATGGTTGGACTCTCAACCTAAAGAAAGCCTGGACTCTTGGGAAAAGCTAGTCAATGCCTTCTTGGCAAAGTTCTTTCCACCTCAAAAATTGAGTAAGCTTAGAGTGGAAGTCCAAACCTTCAGACAGAAGGATGGAGAATCCCTCTATGAAGCTTGGGAAAGATACAAACAATTAATCAGAAAGTGTCCCTCAGACATGCTTTCTGAATGGAGCATCATAGGTATTTTCTATGATGGTCTCTCTGAACTATCCAAGATGTCTTTGGATAGCTCTGCTGGAGGATCTCTTCATCTGATGAAGACGCCTACAGAGGCTCAAGAGCTAATCGAAATGGTTGCAAATAACCAATTCATGTACACTTCTGAAAGGAATCCTGTGAACAATGGGACTAGTCAGAAGAAAGGAGTTCTTGAGATTGACACTCTGAATGCCATATTGGCTCAGAATAAAATATTGACTCAACAAGTCAATTTGATTTCTCAAAGTCTGTCTGGAATGCAAAATGCACCAAGCAGTACTAAGGATGCTTCATCTGAAGAAGAAGCTTATGATCCTGAGAACCCTTCAATGGAAGAGGTGAATTACTTAGGAGAACCCTATGGAAACACCTATAATTCTTCATGGAGAAAATCACCCAAATTTCTCATGGAAGAATCAAGAGAGACCTCAACAAG